>NC_056739.1:629016630-629119130 GCF_019279795.1 Protopterus annectens
TAACAGCAAGTTCAGGGTAGTGTGGGCAGGATGTTGAAGACTCTTTCCTCTACTACTTGAAATGTTTTGGAATTTGGCTGATTGTAACCTAAGAATTTATAAATTACAGAATATTTATTTATTTTTTTATTTAACATTTTGTTGACTGGGAAAGTCCGACTAGGTTCCACAGATCCTGTTTTCAGCGGAGGCCTGGGGAGAAACGCTCCACAAGCATGTCTTTAGAATGTGGGAGGAAACCGGAGTACCTGGAGGAAACCCACGCGAATGAAGGGAGAACATGCAAACTCCACACAGAAGGCACCCCAGCCGAGAATCGAACCGGAGAACCTCTTGCTGTGAGGCAACAGCATTAACCACTGCACTACTGCACCGCCCAATATGGAAATTAATGCAATTGAAGATGACCCACCAAAGAGCACTACAAGATCCCACAAGCTGTGCAGCTACATGAGAGTATGTAAGAGTACTGAAAATCTTCATTGCCAAATAATGCAAATTGCTAAACATATACAGTTGTGTAGTGAGATCTGTGTTAATCAGCAGATAAATATGTGCTCAGCTCAGTTTGTATTATAGTGCTTTACCACTGAAAAATGATTATATTGTTTAATCATAAGAGTATTTTATGTCTGGACAAACTGGCAAAGTATGATGCTGAAATGATCTAACATTATGAACCAAACATATGACTTAACTTTTATCACTAATAATAAACAAGTAAGTATGCATCTGCTTTATAATAATAAGAAAAGAAAAATACAAAAAATGTCTAGGTTTCTTAAACTGTGGCAAACCTACCACAAAGATGGCAGAATAGAAAAAACATTGCCTTGCTTGCATCTCTCTAAAAAATAGATGCTACGTTGTTTAGCTGTAAAGCATATTTCCTGCAAAAGGCAAAGAAATACATCAAAATATTTTTTTTCATATTTAGAAAATCTAAATAACATTGAACATTACAAAACTGAATAAAACAGATCAGCAACTATGTGTTGTAAGCCAAACAGAATCTGAAGCTCCTGGGCAAAACAGAAACTAAACAAAGTGCTATTTTGACTCTTTTTTTTTATTTAGGCTACAGGAAAGTGCACTTATTCTACAGCAGTTGGAGTAGCCTAGTTATTTAAATCAGTTTTGAGTAGGTACAGTCATTCTCCATCCATATTTTACTGTTTTTTTTCTGAATTGAAAGTCACAATTATTATCAAATGCATTTTCCTGTTTGCACTGCTTTTTCAAGTGGTTTCTGTGAAGTACCTAGCTATTTAAATCAATTTTGAGGGAGTTCTGTCATGTTTCTCCATTTTATTTTTTTTTTCTTGTGAGCTTGAAATTACATATATAATTGAATAGGTTCTTCAGTCAGCAATACTTTTCAAGTAGTTGGTGTACTGTTAAGTGAGTTAATCAGTGCTCCTGAATTTATTTTTGTTCTGTTTTATTCACTTTTGCCCAACTGTGTGACTCATCTAAGGCATGTGATGGTTAAACCTAGAGACAGTGGGAGTGATCGCTGCAGTTCTGGGAAGATAGGCACTATAAGTTGCAGCTTTAGCTGTTTCTTCTTTGGCTCTCATTTTCTGTGCTAATTTATATTGCACTAGCAATGAGCCATTGTTGCCTTGTTCTAAGACTCTTGAAAACTGAATCTCTTGTGCACAAGCTAAAATCAAATGAAGTGGTATTTTGCTCCATCTTGTATCCAAAACACAGGAATGTTCATTGTTTTTCCTCTGCACTTGAAGTCATCCAGCTATTTAAATCAGTTTTGAGTGGTTCTTGTCATTTTTGTTTTTCTGTATTTTACCAATTTTTTTCTGAATCTCAATTCGCTGCTATTAACTGAAGGTGCTTTACTGTTCCCAATGCTTTTCAAGTGAGTTCTGTGATGTGCTTTGCTATTTAAATCAGTTTTGAATGGGTTCTGCCACTTTTATGAATGTTTATTTTTTTTCTGTATGCTCTGCTCAGTTTGAAAGGTAAGCACCATTACGTGCTTGAAAAGAGTGACACAGCCATTTAAGTGTGTCTGCTTAAAGATGCATAAGGCTAGCCATCTTAAGGTATTGTGACCACTTCCCTAGTATTGTTCTTATGTTTCCATGCTCCTATTTGAAGCTACGGCAATTAATTGATTTTTTTCAGTTTGTAATTTGTACTGCTGTTGAAATGATTTCTGTACAGCTGAGTAGATTAATTAGCAATGCTGGATTTATTTGTTCTGTTTTAGTCACTTTTCTGACTTTAAGCAAATTGACAGATTTAGTCAGCTATGCAAGTTATATATAGCTTGTGATGGTTAAACCTGAGGAAAGTAGGAGTTATTACTGCAGCTCTGGGAAGATAAGCAGCATTGTTTGGAGCTTCAGCTGTATTTCATTGGCGCATCCATTTTTCCTGTCAATTTATATTACATAAACAATCAGATGTTTTGTTTTTCTAAGTCTCTAGGAAGCTGAAGCTCCTGTGCACAAGCTCTGCAAATTGGGATCTGTTTGTGCAGTTATTTTACTGAATTATTAACTGATGTAGTGTTCCCAGTGTTAAATTAATTGTGTTTCCCTCCATTTAACCACTTGCAGGTTAGTTACTGTTTCAACAAAAGTTTTGGTTACGGGCAGTCTGAGAGATAGTAGTGATTATTCTGTGGGCGAGGATAATGTGCTGCTTTCTCTGGGAAGCTATCATTATTGGCTGAAGCCAAAAGTTCTTTTTCATGAGTTTCTTTAATTTCTTAGCTCAGCTATATTAAGCTGACCTATACTTTATGCAGCCATCATGAATGTCTGTACTTAAAAGATACAGGCATTTCAATTAACGTTTTAGTTTTCCTAGCAAGACTAGATATAGGCATAGCCAGTAGCAGACTGCTCTAGAGCACTACCCCACACTCAATTACCAAGTTAAATTGCTTTACTTGTTTCATTCTTAGTTGCAGTATTACCAAGATTTATTTATTATACTGTAAACATTTTATTGTGCTACTATTTATTATATTGCACACACGATTTTATTCAAGCAAGTCAAATACTGCACAAATAAGTTTTAAATCCCTTTTTTTCTATACTCTTGAACTAAATGAAAGGTCAGCCAGCCTGTCTTCCCTCACTTGCCAGCCTCATAGCACTTTGTCTACTCGCTCACAGAAAATTAATTTTTATTTACCATGTCACAACCTATCTGGGAGAGTTGCAAATTCTTAGCTAAGATGGAGGTATCACTCTCACATACGAACACAGTTTGTGAAAACCACACATTTGCTCAGCACTCCATGCAAACACCTGGAGAATTATCATATGCTGTGCCTGCAAAAGCATTCTTGCCTAAGCCTCCAATGTCAAACATATATCACAACACATATTACCACATCTGTAACTGAGAGACACTAGAAAAAACTCCTCCTGCTAAACTCAGCAGGATGTAAACCCTCTACTAATAAAAATCTACTGGTGATGGGTGAGTCTATAGTCTATCAGATACTAATCTCAGAAGGTTGAACAAAAATAGAGTATGGTGAGATGCCTTTCAGGTGCCACAATGTCTGATATTGCAAGGGCCCTCAAAACCCTCAAGCCAGACAAGTCTGACTTCAACATGGTCGTGGTTTATGTGAACATAAATGACTTGCACAGAAAAACCCTGGGGGATATGCAGAGAGAGAGAGAGAGAGAGAGAGAGACTTCCAAGCTCTTCACATGTCACAAATGTATATGTATGTGTATGCATACATACATAAACATATAATATAGAATGTATGTATATATATATATATATATATATATATATATATATATAGAGAGAGAGAGAGAGCGAGAAAGAGAGATAGATATGTTTTATATAAAGAGAAATTAATAATGGGATACATTCATTACAGAAAAATAATATATCATGAGGGGGTTATATATAATTTCAGTTATTACAGAAGTTAGAACAACCATTTTACAGCATAATATGTTTTATTCTTATATTTTATCAGCAACACAATGAAGTTACCCACACTCTCCACTTATGCACATGCATATATGGCTTCAATAGTATTTTTGGAAGCAATGAATTCTTTAATGAGTTAATTTTCCATAAACATTATATGCAGATATATGCATGCATGGATTTATGTGTGTGTGTGTGTGTGTGTGTGTGTGTGTGTGTGTGTGTGTGTGTGTGTGTGTGTGTGTGTGTGTGTGTGTCAGACCTCTCAACCAATTGTGGACAAATTTCAACAGAATCAAGGACAAGTCAAGAAAAAATCAGGGACAATCAGGGACACTTTTAAAATATTAGTGCTATTAACTTGAAACATTGACAGAATCAGTGCATATGAATTAATAAACATTATCTGAAGTAAAAGAAGTTTATAACTCTTAATTATTGTCATTATTCATTGAGTGTAATTCACCACCTTTCCTCCAAAAGTCACTAGTTTTAGGAGGGATTAAGAGGGACAGAGTTAAAATTTGAGTCAAAATCAAGGAAGTCCCTGAAAATCAGGGACAGTTGAGAGGTATGGTGTGTGTGTGTGTGTGTGTGTGTGTGTGTGTGTGTGTGTGTGTGTGTGTGTGTGTGTGTGTGTGTGTGTGTGTAATTTACAAGAACTAAAGCTGATTTGAAATATTTTCTGCTTTAAAGTTTATTTTTGGATTAACAATTTATAAACAAAAAGGGTGATATGTGAGTAAAATGTATACTATAGCTGTGAAGACAAATATTAAATTGTGCTATAACAGCTGCCATCCTAGTTATCTACAGAGAAGTGTACCTAATGGACTCTTCCTCAACATTGCTAGAAGTACAAGTGACTTTGATGTAATGACCAAATAAATGGATGCATAAATGTTCAGATCACTGGAGAAGAGATACAGTTACAAACATCTGCAAATGGAGGCAGGCGCTATAGTTATGCAGGTATTAGAAGGTATGATTTATATGTACTTATATGTGTGATATCACAGTGAATAATATACCTACCATAGTAGACAGAAATCTTCTGTGATGCAGCACTTATAAGAGTAGTAATTAGCATCTGTTTGTTCATGACTGGAAAATTACAAAAGTAATGAACAAAACTTTTGGCCAGGTTTTATAATCAGAGTCAAGGGCACGAGAAAATTTTTTTTTTTTTTTTCAGTAACAAAAGCCACGCTATAATTCTGCATCTTAGAGTTTCCTGACACTATCTTTACCTGTTTTAACTGTTCTGCCTGTTCATTCATAAAAACAAGTAATGTTTTTCAGCATCTGAGTACAGGAAGAAAGCAACGTTATAAAACATCGTGCAACACAGGACAGTAGAACAGATCATATATGCAGGTTTACTTTTCAGTTTTAGATAATTGAGAACGTTCTGATTTAGGTAGCAGTGATACAGATAGATTATATATTTTAAAAACACTATGACAGACAAAGCTTGAGATTAATGTGAAGTTTGCTTTGATTAACAGGGTATCAGTCAACCCTTCATAAGGCGTAGAAGAACTAATAGCTTATAAATAATTGTTTTTGGATTCATCTCAAGTAATACAAGACTGCTCATAAATTATGGAACATTACATATAATCAAGTTTAAGCCTTTTGACTTGATGTGTGAAGTTTTTAAGAGTTTTTGCCCATTTATTGAAACACATAGGGTATGCTATAAAAATACAACTCATAATGTCTACCACAGAATTAAGAAAACAGTATAGACAATAACTTGATACTATAATTTTTTTCTTCAGAAATATAAAAATAAATTTGTATCTCTATTATTCATTAAATGAAAATCAGAACATTTATAAGTATGATGATATATGAAAGACTACTGATTTTACAGTGATTTTAATGCTAAATATGTAGTTGTGTGGGCATGCAGTACATATTGAAAGAGGGGATCACTGCTCCTATAAACCATAATCTGACTGGATATTAAATAACATATATCAGTCCCCTTATCTGATTTGTTTCAGCAGCTGCATGTCTGCACTGTTGCGCAATGGCTTTTAAGGGGAGAGCCTAGCTTTGAAAGAGAGCACACTGCACTCCCCATTATGTGTTGGAATTCCCATTGTGTTCCTTTTCATTCTCAGGAACTAACAAATACAAGAAAAATGACAGTAAATTCTCTTGCAAGAGGCTGCAAGAGCATTAAAAGCCTAAACCAAATCTAGTTAAGTCATGGCTAGGTAAATAGGATAGTATATAGTCTGACAACACACACACACTCACATATATATATATATATATATATATATATATATATATATATATGTGTGTATATATATCTATATCTACGTGTATATGTATAGTATATATATATATATATATATATATATATATATATATATATATATATGTGTGTGTGTGTGTATATGGATCTATCTTAGTACATCGACATTTCAAAAGAGCGAAAACGAATTAACCGACACCAGAAGATCGAAAGTCACTTCACCGACGCTAGAAGATCGACAAGGCAGAAGACCGACAGAGGAAGACACCGACGCTGAGAACACTGCGATGGGGAAAGGATGTGTAAGTATGCGGTAGTGACGGACGATAGGGTGCGAGTAAGGTAAGTGTTGAATGCTGGTGTTCGGTAGGGGTGGGATAAGTGAGTTAGGGTTAGGGCGCGGGTTAGGTGAGTGTGCGAGTAAGGTAAGTGTGCAATGTTGGTGTTCTGTAGGGGTAGGGGTGGGATAAGTGAGTTAGGGTTAGGGCGAGGGTTAGGTGAGTGTGCGAGTAAGGTAAGTGTGCGATGTTGGTGTTTTGTAGGGGTAGGGGTGGGATAAGTGAGTTAGGGTTAGGGCGCGGGTTAGGTGAGTGTGCGATAGTGACGGACCTTAGGGTAAGGGTTTGGGTTAGGGTTGTAGATAGTTGTGTATGTATGGGTTAGTGTTCGTTTGTAAGGAATTTGGTGTGCTTGTGTTGTGTGTGTGGGTGTTGGATAGGGGATTTGTTTTGTTTGTTGGTATGATGTGTCGGGTGTATGCGATGTCATGTTTGTGAACTGTCGATCTTCTGGCGTCGGTGAAGTGACTTTCGATCTTCTGGTGTCGGTTAATTCGTTTTCGCTCTTTTGAAATGTCGATGTACTAAGGTAGATCCGTGTAAATGTTGCAGTGGATCTAAAGACACTAATGATCCATAGTAAATTGGGCTCTGGTAATCAGCCAACTCCAGTGGATACTCATCCTGCAATGGGAGTAAACTAATGTACTATGTGAAGCTTGTAAAAAAAGTATACCTCTTTGTGACACCAAGTCTGTGGGCTACTCCTGAAATCTTTCTTGAGCTGCTCTCTCCTTTCCCATTTCTAAATGCAGTGCTTTAAAAAATTATCTTTCCCCATTGTGGCTTATTTGTGTTCTTCATGAAATGCATGTTAACAAAATCCTGTTATTCTAGCAATTTTAAAGTGCAATATTTAAAATCTATCCCTATTTTTTTGGCCACTGCATCCACATTATGTTAGGCTTTGTCCAGATTTCTTGCACTAAGAGGTTGAGAGGTATGCATACCTCTCAACTGTTCAGATTTGTGCCTCATATTTTTGGCCTATTCCTCATAGAATTTGTGGTTTTCAGGCAAATCACTGAGGATGTAAATAACTAAATGTCATACATTTGAATTTCAACCTTCATTTCCTTCAGAAAATGTATGCCAAGACAAATGGTGTTATTCTAGCAACTTTCTAAGCCTCTAAGAGCAATATTTATAATCTGTCCCTGTTTGGGGGCCTTTGCCCCCCCCCCCCATTAGTTTAGGCTTTGTTCAATTTTCTTGTGGTAAGAGTTTGAGAGGTATGGAATGTTGCAACCTAGTTGCTGAATATTTGGTGCATTTTATGGGGGACAGGGGTTCTGCATTTCTTAGTGTGTCCTCCTTTGTATAACATGCCTAGTAACTATGAACTTGCGTGTCAGGCTCTCAGTCATTCCCTATTGCAATATTACCAATGTATCTTTTTCTTTAATGTAACATAGGAAATTAATTCTTCAAGGGCAGCAAGCACTGAATTTGTAGATGATAGACTGAAATGTAAAGTTGTTGCAGTAACAGCCTTTTATTAGTTACAAATCTCTAATGTAGAATTATTCGGATATATTTTACTTCTGCAGAGATTGTGTTTATTGACTGATACTCATGGTTTGTAATGACAGAAGTTTGAGTGGCCTTTTATGATTAAAATGTTCTGAAATGGGCAGTTTGTCATTATTGGGTCATACCTTTCGATTCATTGCTTACTGGAAAAATGTTCAAAACTACAGCTTTAAACACACACACTAACAGGTGGTGCTTTATCATACAAAGAATATAGTTTAATACAGTCAGGAATGTGAATCAAAGAACACATACATATATGCATGGCCATAAGAATGTGTTCAAGGAGCATGTAGTTTGAAAAGAGCCTAAAGGTAAACTTAATTCTCCATTGGCCAGTTGCATTTTATTTGAATGCGGGTTTTAATGCTGTTTCAATGAATGTGAGTTTCAAGAGCAGAGAAGTTTTACTGCTCATGTTAAATCTGTTTTCATTGTGAGACTGTATTGTTTGTTTAGCAAATGGCTATTGGTGTTTGTGCTATTTTATTTCAATATCTGTAATCATTGTCGAAGTAAAAAAAAAACAGTATGCACACCGATAGGTTTGAACAGTGTTCATGGTAACTGGGGAGAAATAGCCAAGTAATGGATCCTGGTATGAGGGAGCTGCTCTGGGGGTGGGGGCCCAATCTATTACCCTGCCTAGGGCCTCATTTGACCATGATCCTGGACTGCTAATTAAAGAATGAGAATAGATTACATGACCCCTTAAAATCTGAAAATAAAACCCTCTGTGGTGGAGGCGCCTTCTCCTTTAAGGAGGGCCATGCATGCTTCACATTGATACATGCCGACAGGAGTAGTGGGTCTTGAAAAATTACCATTTTCAAAAGTGGGTCTCAGCCCATAAAGGTTTGGGAACCACTGCATACACCACCTACCCAGAGTGCTGACAGAAATGTGAGTTTGAGTTTCATTTTCAGGGAATTAAGACTTTCAGTGCATTTTCAAGGGAATCATGAGTTTGAGTTCATTTTCATGGAATTGCAAGCTTGAAAAGAAGTAAGGTTACTGCTGCTCATGCTAAGTCTGTTTTCAATGTGCAACTAGTTGAATTTTGTTTATCAAATAACACACTGTGTTGTAGAATCTGAAAGCAGTGTTAGTCGCATCATTGCCTTTGCAGAAGGCTATGGATCCTACTCCCACACCATGGAAATGGAGTGCTGATATTGCAGTACCCATACGATTGCTGATTATTTGGTGCATTATAAGGGGGAAATGGGTTCTACACTCCTGAGCATGTCCTCCTTTGTATGGGATGCCTAGGGACTATGAACTTGTTGGTTTGTTAGTCATTTCCTATTGCAATATAACAACTTACCAATTTTTTTAATGTAGGCAATTAATTCTTCAAGGGCTGCAGGCAGTGAATTTGTCGATAAAACATTTTGATGTAAACTTGTTTGCCAGTAGCAACCTATTCATTAATTACAGATTTCTTCACTGTAGAATTATTCAGATGATTTTACTTCTGCAGAGATTGTTCATGTAAAGTGATACTGGTGGATTGTAATGGCAGAAGTCTTGAGTTGCCTTTTATGGTTGAATTTTCTGAAATGGGTAGTTATTGGTTTATACATTTTGTTTCATTGCTTATTAAAAGAATGCTTAAACTATAAATTTAAAACCCATTTGAACAAGTGGTGCTGTATTATACAAGGAATATAATTTAATGCAATCAGGAAGGTGAATCAAAGAACAAATACATGTATTCAATGCCCTAAAAAGTGTGTGCAAGTAGTCTGTTTTGAAAATAGCACAAAGGTAAACTTAATTCTCAACTGGCTAGATGCATTTTCTATGAATGTGGTTTTTCATGCTGTTTCAATTAATGTGAGTTATGTTGTTTCAATGAATGTGAGTTTCAAGGGCAGAGAAGTTTACTGCTCATGCTAAGTCTGTTTTCATTGTGAGACTATATTGTTTGTTTAGCAAATGGCTATCTGTGTTTGTGCTATTTTATTTCAATATTTGTAATCATTGTAGAAGTAAATAAGAAAACAGTATGCACACGGACAGGTTTGAACATTGTTTATGGTAACTGAGGAGAAATAGCCAAGTAATGTAACACTGGAGTGGCTGGGGAGGGGGCTGCTGCTGGGGGGTAGGGGATTACTGCAGAGGGGACTGCTCTGGGGTGGTGGTCTATTACCCTGCCTAGGGCCCTATTTGACCATGATCCAGCTCCGGTATTTAAAGTAGGAAACACGTACACAAATGTAGTTGTAGTTTAACTACATTACAAGATATACAATGGAATTATTTGAAAAATTAATAAAAAACATTTGAGCAAGGTATCTTTTTCTTCTTATGCATTTAAATTATTTAAGTAAATGACTGGAGTGGCTTTCTTGGGGAGTGACCTACCTGTGGGTGTGGCTCAAATAGGAGTCTTTCATGAGTATGTTGTGGGTGGGGCTTAAGGGGCGCCAGAGCACGACTTTGCCTAGGGTGCCGTTTCAGCTAAGGCCAGCCCTGTTTCTATGTAACACCTGACATGTCTGTGTACATCCACATTGTGGATAGTTATTTTGCTCATATTATCCCATTTAAGAAAGAAAGAAAGCATGCAGCAGAATAACTGATGCAAAGAAACTTTAGAAGCCACCTAAAGTACAAAAGAGAGTTTTGACTTCAGTGACAGCATGTCCTTGCAGAAAACTGTATGCATTTTTACACAACAGGGCTTGGGGTTCAGAAATTCATCTGTTTGAAGAAACTGATAGTAGTAAAACATTTTGCAGGCTAAGTACTTCTGATGAACTTGTAGGATTAATATGATTGTTGTGTTTTATTAGAAAATGTGCATTCAATGCAGGAGCTATAGGAAATCTTGAAGGCTATAAATTAATGATCCTTGAAGAATAGATTTATAGCTGTACTAGAAACTACAGGTAGCTCTAGTGACAAATAAAGATGGTTGTCAGATACATCCAAATAGAAGTGTAGATTAAGGCAATATTTATGTATTGAAATAAAACTAACACTTTAGGTCAGTGAATTAATTCTATGAACTTTTACTGATCTTTATCCTACAGTCCTGGGTTTAATTCCCTGAGTCTCCATTTGTTGATTATGTGATGAAACAAATCACCTTACTAGACCATGCATACAGACGAGCCCTCAAAGAGGGATTTAGGTCTAATGGGTTTACATGGCTATCAAATACAGAAATAAATTACCAGTGACTTTCAACAGGAAAGGAAGCTTAACCTTTTCTTGCCATATGAAGATAGAATTTCATGATGATATGCCTTCTGAGATTTTTAATACCCATATTATGACAGCTCTGCAGAGAAAAGATGGCTGTGAGCTTTTAATCTGACATCTGCCAGGTAGACAGGTTGAGAGAATTGAGGTATGGATTCATCACTTTTTTTCTAGTTCTGTTTTTGAAATTTGCTGTGATGAGGCAGTGTCATGAATTTTGTTACAGACACCAGTGCTACATGAGTATGAAACCATATTTCTCTTCTAAGTGATGGAAAAATCTTAGCTGACATTGTTTTCCAATATGAAAGGTTGGCATAAATAGTAGAAGACAATGTTTTGTATGAGAGGCAAAAGATGTACTCTTGAATTACCACATTTCTCTTCTATGCTGAGAGCATTGTCCTCAAGACATTGTGACTTCTCTGTTTACAGAGCTTGTGAGTGACTTTTTTTAATCTTGTAACATAAATGCCCTTAATTGTCATGTTCATTTCAACTTCCTGTTCAAGTTATCATTCTTCCTCAAATATTCTTTGCTGGTCTGCTGGAGGGATAAGAAAGTGTGCCTCTTTGTTTGCTTTTATACCACATCACTGTCGGGTTGTCTACGAAAGACCTTAGTTTCAGAACTGACTCAAAGGCTGCAAATTCTGGATGAATGGTTGGCATTTTGTTGAAGTCTACCCGTTGCTTCATCTGAGCTGGAAATCAGAGGCTTTGAACAATTAGTCCCTTAAAATTCACGCAAGTGAAAAATGTGATGAGTCTGTACTTACCTAATCATCTTAAATTGTAAGTAAGGAATTACCTTGGCTGGCCTACACCTGATGGTGCTACCATAGAAATTCTTTTAGCAGAACTGGCAGTAATGTTAAACTATAACGCAGAGAATAGACCTTTATTCGTCAGATTCCTGACATCTCATTATCATTTCTCCATATGCAATCTGGCAATAAGAACCATGAGGAATGAAGAGGGCAGCCCAGAGCCCTTAAAAAGCTGCAGAAGTTAACTGTTGTTGTTGGGAAATGAGTAAGAAGAGCTCATACATCCATTCAAAGACCAAACCAGCAGCTGAGCAACAACCACTTTAATAAAAAAATAAATAAATAAAAACGAATTGAGGACTTCATCAGAATGAATTCATGCCATAAAAATAATCTTTTTATATGGTTCCCCAAAGCTTAATTGCATGCAATTACACTAACTTAGTTGCTAATTCAAATTACATCCACTTTTAAAGTCCCATACACATGGAGTCCTAAGGAATAAATGAATAAGAATTATTATCTGCTTTTACTGTATTTGTGTTTCTTCCTACTTTATTACTAGGGGCATTGACTACAACTCTGATCTGAGATATATAACAATAAGTATCCTTTTCTGTGCATTTAAAGAGTTTTTTTGATTGTATCTGCTTTATTTTCTGAAAAAAATATATACTTGTTTCCCGCCTTTCTAAGCTAGTATAGTCCAGTTTTCAGGTTAGTGCTGAATTCAGGGCTGTGTTACAAATCTTTGTGTTTGCCCATACCTTACCTGGATAGAAGGAAGTTTCTCTGTTCACCTGTGAGAGAGGGGAGCTTTGAGCAGCCTATCTGTCCCTGGAGGAGTGGTTTCAGCCCAGAAATTAGTAGTTTATTGGCCATTTTGGGCTGATTTCTATCTCTTTCATTTCCCTGCCATAAATACCACATTTGCCTGGTTTTGCACGCCAGGCAGCACCTGTTAACTATGGTATAACTATTCCCAGCTCCACAAAGTCTCCTCTTCAATTTTTCCCTTGGAACTAGACAAACTTTCAACTTAAGCACTCAAGCCATTCATTTCTCAGCCCAGCACTTGCTCAAAACTTATAGCAAGCACTTGTAAACCCTAGCACTAGACCCTCCTATACTGTACAGAAGGACAAGACTCTCTATTCAACCTTACCAGCCATTCAGTAAAACAGTTCACTGTACCTATCCAGGCATGTCCAAAGGGCAGTTTCAGGTGTACTCTCCAGTCCAACTGGTGAGTCTGTGCATTTTGAGGCAATGTTACAACTGCCTCATGTACACAGACAACCCTCTCCTCCTACCACCAAACACTAATACATGTGAGAGATGCAATTATACAGCCAAACTGGAGGCTAAGCTCTCTCAACACAAGGCTGGATCAGACAGTCAAGAGGAGATGGGAAATACTTGCATCACACCACCAGTCTCACATAGACCCATTAAACCAGCACCGGCAAAAAACACACATAAATACATGAAAACATACTCAGAGGCTCTAAATAAAAATCTGCAAAAGCAGCAGAGACCTAGCAGACATCCAAGCAACCTCCATCCCCCAACACAAATCATGAAACTCATACTTCACAAAACCAGTGTGCCATGCAATCATAGCCCTTAAGGCAAAATAACATCCCCAACATATTAGTAATAGGTGACTCTATAGTCAGGCACACTGACATCCCACTCACTAGGCTGAATAAGGAAAAGGTCACTGTTAGTTGCCTGTCAGATGCCAGGATCCGCCACATAACACAAGCACTCAGGTCACTCCAGAACAAGTACAAATATGACTCTGTCATTGTCCATGTTGGTGTGAATGACCTGAGCCGTACCTCCCTGGACTATATGAAAAGAGACATGGAAGAACTCTCTGATCTTGTAGCCCAGGCTGGTATGACCCTGACCCTGAGTAGCATCCTGCCCTCACCAGGAATGATACCACAGTATAAAGAAAAAATTATCAATTTCAACAATTGGCTAAGTTTCTGGTGTCATTCAAAGGGGATCCAGTGTCTGTCTGCCTGGGATGACATGCTCAACAAGCCACGCTGCTTTGCTAGAGACGGCTTGCGCCTGTCACCCTTAGGCTTTCAAATACTGGCCAAGGCTCTTGCCACCCCCATAGTGCCTTTTTTAGGCAAGGCTCAAAAGACAAACCCACCACCATAAATATCACAAGTAACAAAAAACTGAAGGTGATGCTACTCAATGCCAGAAGTCTAAACCTCAAAATGCATGCACTCGATACACTCCTCAGTATGGAGAAAATCGATATATGTGCAGTAACAGAAACCTGGTTTAAAGCTCCAGAGAGAACCCCAGCACTACCAGGCTACAACTCATACTATAAATTTCAGCTACAGAACCCAGACTGAAATACAAAAGGCGGGGCCGTATCCATATTCATCAAGGATACCCACACATCCAGGTTAGTGGCACAGCACGATGCTTCAGAGATCATCCACATGTAACTAGCAACGGGCAAAACTGCAATTCAAATTGTAGCTTGCTACAGATTACCCACTATGTCCCAGGACTCCCATTCCACATTTCTGGAAACACTGGGAAATATAAAGGTCCTACCAAACACCCTAATATTGGGTGATTTCAATTACTCAAACATTAATTGGGAGAACTGCTCAAGTACTAACTCCCTTGCTCAACATTTCCTAGAATTTATAAACTCAAACACCCTGGATCAACTGGTCAACACTCCCACCAGAGTTGACAACATATTGGACCTGGTCATCATCAACATGGGCGACCGGTGCTCCACACCAGAGGTCAACCCCTCAGTGGTTAGATCTGACCATAAACAAATCACTTTGGATATCCATATTCTGCCCCCACCCCCGGACAAGGAAACCACCGTGAAAAACTTTTCAATAGCAAACTTCACGTTACTTAAGACTGAGGTGGAAAGTTTCAAAGCCCCCATGTTAAAGGATAACATTGTCCAAGCTGCAAAATCCTTTACTAATGCATTCTACGGGCACCTACAAGAACGCATGGTTCGTGCTATCCCAAGCAAAACCAAGACTCACTCCTCCAAGAAAAGGAAACCAGTCTGGTGGGCTCATGCCATAAACAAGCTATACAATAGAAGGAGGAAACTAGTACAGAAAAGAGTAAAATCCCAAGAAGGGAAGACATCCCTGATCAGTATCAGCAAGAAACTACGATCCCTCATAAAATCATCCAAGGCAAGTTTTGGAAGAAAAATTGCCAAGAACTCCAAAGATAACCACAAGGCATTCTTTAGCTACATATTTGTAAAAACAAAGTATAATCATGTTAAGGCCTCCACAGATTATACATAAAAATCTGCTTTTAGTCACAACAAGCTTCCTATAGAAACCATGTCATTAAGACCATGGCCATTTGTGGAATTACGTATTAACTGGCATCTCCAAAATACTCTTCCATGGTCCTTCCCTTCTATCAAATGTCACATTGTCTAAAGCAAAGAATTTAAACTTGTGTATAACATTCCATTTAAGGTGCTTAAAAAAGGCATTCCGTTCATTGCTTTTATGTATATCATTTAAATGCTGGTATATTCTAGTCCTAAGGGAATTGTTAGTCTTTCCTATATAAAAGCTGGACATTTTACACACTGTACCATATAAACAACTGCTTTACAGGCACAGTTAAACCTGTTGTTTAAGTGAACCATCCCGTATGCTGAAATATAAAAACTGGAACCCTCTAAAATAATGCTGCATTGATTACAGTGACCACATGCCCCATTGAATCCTTCCTGTCCCTCTGACCTATTTTTTTCAATTAAAGTTTTAAAGCAAGTATTTTTCTTGTATACAAATCTACGAGGGATCCCAAAATCTTTAAATGGCTCACCCAGTCCACAAAATACTACCCAGTTCTTAGTAATGACTTTTTTCAGCTCAAGGCTGTCAAGATTGAATACAAGGACCATTGCTCTATTAAACGTAAGATCCGTGCCTACTATACTCTTGTTTTTATTCCCCATCTCCTCCTTATTTACTTTCCCTGATATGGGTCCAATTGTCCCTTGTTTACATTTCATAAATATCTCTTGTTTAATAGTCTTAATTAATTTAATAGGGCATTCCAAACCGCAAACATTTGTTCAAGCTTCTTACTTTCCTCAAGAAAAACCTTTTCTTGCGAAACCATATGGGACAATCTAACCAATTGTCCCTTCACCAAGGACTTATTTTGATGAAAAAGGTGCCAACTTGAAAAAATGAAGCAAGGAGTTAGAATGTCAGTTTTCAATAAATATTGGATTCGAATCATTGGGTGTCTTTGTTCTTAGAAAATGTTAAATCTAAATAATCTATACTTTCCTCAGAATAATTCACTGTGAACTTTACAAAGTCAGCAGTATTACTGCTATAACAATAAAATTCATTTAATGATTCAAAGTTCCTTGTCCAGTATATAATAATGTCATCCAGAAAACATCCGCACAACACCCAGTCTTGACTGAATCTAGATTAAAAAAATTAATCTTGATTCCCATTCAGCCATTACTAAGTTGCCAAAGGCAGGAGCACATGCAGCACCCATTGCCACCCCCATACCATATTTGCCTAAACAATTGTCCTTCAAAAAATATAAAATGTTTTCAAAGACTATTTCCATTAAGTCTCTCAGTGTTTTAATATTTTCATGTTTATATTCACTTTTTACTCACAGAGAAGCTCATAAAACCATTCCAGGCCTAAACTATGGGGGGGGTGACAAAATAAAGATCTTTAACATTGACAATAAAAATAATATCCTATATAATATGGGCATTATCCATTGTCAGAAGGGGTAGATTATAGAACTACAGCAGTACGCACTATAAACTATTGATTGGGGATACAGACCATGGAATTGTGTAACACATAATATTTTGTGGCATATTCTGATACCCTGTTAACAGAAAGCCTGGGCTGCAGAACTGGTATAGCACATCACTCTGCGGTACAGGTTGTTGACACAAGGGATAGCTCATGGAACTGATGTATCACAACATTCTGTGATATAATTTGATGACAGAAGGAATAGGCCATGGAAATGCTGTGGCAAAACATTCTATGGTGTATTTTTTGGCACAAGAACTAGACAGGAGAATAGTATGCCACAGCATTCTGTGATATTTCCTGTTAACAAAAGTAATAAACAACTGCATTGCTTTGACACAGATGTCAGGTCTATATTATATTGTTTTCAGGTGAAAATGTCGACTCTGACTTGTTCGACACCAAAATGTAAAACTACAAAATTAGCGAATAGCCAAATCACTGATTTCTTTCCAATGGAAAGAAATCGGTTGGCCAAACACCAACGCCACACAAAAACAAATATATTTAAGTGGGGGGATTCACCCCCCCACACCCCCCCACCCCCCCACACCCCCTAACTAAATAATCTAACTCTGAGACCGCACTACAGTCAGGGATAGGGCAGGTGATTTGGCCATTCGCTAATTTTGTAGTTTGACATTTTGGTGTCGAACAAGTCAGAGACAACATTTTCACTTGTCGACAATATAATATAGACCCCAAATGTCTATGCTATAATCCACTATTAGAAAGGGAAAACCACTGAACTGATGTGACACAACAATCAGTGGCATAACCTGTTGACAGAAGGGATAAGTCATTGTACTGACATGTTCCAACATTCTATAGTATATCATGTTTTTTGTGTCAGGTTTATTGGATGAAAATGGAGCAATTAGCAAAGAGAAACATCAATGCCGTAAAATGTCATTAAGAATACCTATGACATATGTAAGAGATATTAATATATATTGTGAGATCATTAGAAAGAAATGGCAGATTTTAGCTAGCGATACAGATTTGTAGAAGATAGTTGGTGAAAAAACACAATTTTACTTTAAAGAATAGGAAGAATTTAAAGAGGCAATTATGCTTTAAGAATTGTGTTGAGAATTTGTCCACCCCCCCCCCCACTTAAAGGAAAATATCCTTGTAAATCTTGTAATTACTGTTAATGTGTATTGACAACAAAGGTTTTTATGTTTATCCGATAACTCAAAGAAAATGTTATTTTCATCATTAAGCTGCTTGTAATACTAAACATTTAGTTTATGTGGTGACATGCAGTTCATGTAGTAGTTTCTGTACAGGCAAAACCGATAGAAGCCTTAAAGATAGGATTTATCAGCATGTTTATGATATCAGGAAACAGAATTTACTTAATGCACTGGTGAAAAATGTTGCTGTTGAAGGTTTACAATATAATTTTACTTTAATGGTTTTATAATGTTTAAGTATTAATATCAGGGGAGGTCATTTTAGAAGTCATACTGAAGAGCAAAAGTATAAATGGATAACTAGGCTAAATGTGATTACACCGCCAGGTTTAAATGAGTGTTATAGCATTAAATCTGTTTTAAGGCAATGAAAATTGAAATGTTAAACTGATTGGTTATGCCAGTAAGTCTATTTTTATATAATTACTGCCCATTGGTTGATAGATTTGTCTGTCAAAGTTTCTAAGATACATGAAATTAATTGTTATTGTGAGATTTTTAAGATATGAAAAAACATGGTTTTAGTGTGAAAGCACTTGTCTGTCTAAAACAAAAATGTTTTATCTCCCGTGGTTCCTCCTCATGGCTTTTGGTTCTTTACTTTGGTGTTACTTGAACCACAACTGCATTTACCCTTATCTTCATTCTTTGCTTTTTGGTGTATATGTTTACAGAAGATATAGACCACAAACCTTGTGTGGTACAAATTTCTACTGTAAAAAAACTGCTTACAAAAAGGATAGACCATAGAACTGGTGTAGTACAACATTCTGTTGTATAATCTCTTCATGGAAGGGGCAGACTATGGAAGTGGTGTATCACCAAACATTTTGTGACATATCTTGATATCCAGTTAGCAAAATGGCTAGACCATAGAACTAGTGGTACAGTGCAACATTCTATAGTCTAGGCTGTTGATACAAGGGTAGATCATGGAACTGATTCTGTGGAATAACTTGTTGACAGAAGGGCTAGACCATGGAAATGGTGTGACAAAACATTCTATGGTGATATCTTTTATTTTTTCCACAAGAAATAGACAGGAGAAATGGTGAGGCTTAACATTAGGTGATATAACCTGTTATCTTTAGGGATAATCCATTGACCTGGTTTGGCACAACCTTCTGTACTATAATCTACTGATAAAAAGGCCAGACCATGGAACTGGTGTAGCACAGCAATCTATGGCATACCCTCCTGACAGAAGGGGTACACCATGGAACTGGTATGACCCAACATGCTATGGTATAGCATTTGACAGTTGATATAGACCATAGAACTGGTGTGATACAAATTATATGGTAAGAACTGCTGTTGAAAGGGATAGACCATAAAACTGGTGTGGTACAGCATTCTGTCGTGCAACCTGTTGATGGAAGATAAAGGCCATGGAACTGGTGGGACAGATTTGACAATATAATCTGCTAGTGGGTGGGACAGGCCATTGAACTAGTTTGGCACAGCATTCTAAAGTATAACTTGCAGAAACAAGCAACAGAACATGGAAATGTTGTGGTACAACATTCTGAGGTCTAACTTTTTGAAAGACATCATAGACCATGGAACTGATGTGGCACAACATTCTTTAATATAAATAGTTAACAGAAGGGATAGACTGTGAAACTGGTGTGGTGCAACATTCTATGATATAAAGAGTTGATGCAAGGGATATACTGCAGAAAGGGTGTTGCACAACATTTTATGGTATAATCTGTTGACAGAAGGGAGATACTGATGAATTGGTATGGTAGAACATTTTATGGTATAACCTATTCATGGAGTGGATAGGCTACTGAACTTGTGTGGCATATCATGCTATGCTATATCCTTAGAGGGAAGTAACTGATCTTAGAGCTGACGTGGCACACCATTATATGTTATAGCTTGCTGACTGAAGACATAGACCATGGAACTGTTGTACTATAGCCTATTGATTAAAGGCATAGACCATGCAACTTTTGCTGCATGACATTCTGTGGTATAACCTGTTAACAGAAGTATTAGATTATGGAACATGTGCAGTACAAAATTCTGTTGTATAACTTGTTAAAAAAGAGACAAAGCAGTTGGTGTGAGAGCATTCTGTAATATAAACTGTTGAAGGAAGAGCTATACCATGGAACTGTTGTGACAAAACACTCTGTGACATAACCTTTGTCAAGAAGGGATAGACCAGATAGACCATAGATCTGGTTCTGCAGAGTATTCTGTGGTGTAACCTGTTCATGGAGGGGATTGGTCATGGAACAGGTGTGGTACAGCATTCTGTGGTGCAACCTACTGATGTATTGACAGAAGACATAGAACATGGAAGTGGTGTGGCACAGCATTCTGTGGTACAACCTACTGATGTATTGACAGAAGACATAGAACATGGAAGTGGTGTGGCACAGCATTCTGTGGTACAACCTACTGATGTATTGACAGAAGACATAGAACATGGAAGTGGTGTGGCACAGCATTCTGTGGTGCAACCTACTAATATATTGACAGAAGGCATAGAACATGGAAGTGGTGTGGCACAGCATTCTGTGGTGCAACCTACTAATATGTTGACAGAAGACATAGAACATGGAAGTGGTGTGGCACAGCATTCTGTGGTACAACCTACTGATGTATTGACAGAAGACATAGAACATGGAAGTGGTGTGGCACAGCATTCTATGGTACAACCTACTGATGTATTGACAGAAGACATAGAACATGGAAGTGGTGTGGCACAACATTCTGTGGTGCAACCTACTAATATATTGACAGAAGACATAGAACATGGAAGTGGTGTGGCACAGCATTCTGTGGTGCAACCTACTAATATATTGACAGAAGACATAGAACATGGAAGTGGTGTGGCACAGCATTCTGTGGTGCAACCTACTAATATATTGACAGAAGATATAGAACATGGAAGTGGTGTGGCACAGCATTCTGTGGTGCAACCTACTAATATAAATTGTTTTAAAGAAATTGCTTGAAAGTAATAAATGATTTTGTTCAACCATTGAACAAGGACTTGTGTTGGCAACCTACTAATATATTGACAGAAGACATAGAACATGAAGTGGTGTGGCACAGCATTCTGTGGTGCAACCTACTAATATATTGACAGAAGACATAGAACATGGAAGTGGTGTGGTACAGCATTCTGTGGTGCAACCTACTAATATATTGACAGAAGACATAGAACATGGAAGTGGTGTGGTACAGCATTGTACAATTTAATCTGTTGGTAGAATTAATGGGGATAATGAAAACAGAGTGGCATGACATTCAATGGCCAGACCTGTTGATGGAAAGAATAGACTATAGAAATTGTGTGGTACTTCATTCTTTAGTGTAACCAGTTAATAGAATGTTTATAACCTGGAAGTGGTGTAGTACAAAATATTCCTATGGTATATGTTGCTTATGGAAGGGATATACCTAACTGCTGGTGTGGCGCAACTTTCTATGACATAACCTGTTGTTAGAAGGGATAGACCATAGAAAAGGTGTAGTATATCTGTTGAAGGAAGAGAAAGACCAGCACAAGAACCAAAACAAGTATAGTACAACCTTTAGACAGAAGGGACAGACCAAGAAACTGGCATGGCACAACAATCTATGGAATAACTTGCAAAAGGAAGAGATAGTTCAGGGAACTAGTGTAGCACAACATTATATGGTATAACCAGGTCATAGAAGGGATAGACCATGGAACTGTTCCAGCAGGACACTATTATCATGTTGTATTGAAAGAAAAACAACTATAAAAGCGGTCCGATCCACATCTGAATAAAATTTATTGACATACAAAAATAATTAAAAATAATGTATTAAGCACTTTATTCTCTGCTAAGGAAACTTCATCAGAATACAGTTCTTACCATTGCCTCTACTATTTTTGTATGAATGTGTAAATTAACTCTTTGATTTTACTGTTCATAAAGAGTTTTATGATGTGTTAGTAAAGGTGTATTTTTAAATGTTAATGATTAACATATGCTAAATGGAATTTGATTGGTGGTACAATCAATGAGTTAATTTACACATTCGTACAAAAATAGTAGAGGCAATGGCAAGAACTGTATTCTGATTAAGTCCCCTTAGCAGGGATGAAAGCGCTTAATACGTTATTTTTAATTATTTTTGTATGTCAATAAATTTTATTCAGATGTGGATCGGATCCACTTTTATAGTTGTTTTCCTTTCATTACTATATATTTCAATTGGTTTTATCAGTGTTCACTATTATCATGTTGACAGATGGAATGGTCCCTAGACCTGGTGCAGCACAACATTCTCCAGTATTACTTGTTGACTGGATTATGGAAATGGTAATGCACAGTATTCCATGGTTTAACCTCATGAAGCAAGGGAAAGACTATGGAACTACTAGAGTGCAACAGCCTGGCATAACCTCTTGATTAAAGGATAGACCATTGAATTGGTACAGTAATACATTCCATGCCCCCATACATAGTATATATATATATATCACTGACAACAGTAAAACTCAAGGACCCTTCTGGGACCAGGTGTGGCAGTGAATGGTGCAGGTTATCAGTGCAGTGGACAGACATAATAAGACAACGCAACAAGTGTTTCACAAGATTATGCATGTGTTACAGCATGCTAGGACCAAGGCACAGAAAATTGCCAGAGACAGACTGACAAGTAGGACAGAGAGGACCACAAATGCAGAGGCATCTAACAGAGATGGAGAAATTCTTGATATACCTCACTTAGGAAAGTGAAATAACCTTCACTACTGGTACTGTCTTGGATTTTGAGCTGGGATGGTGATGAATGTCTGACTGTCTGTAGAGGCTGCTCCAGGTGTGTAGTGGTACATGCCATTTCACTACAACATTGACTTGCACTTGTGAATTTATTACCTAGACAAGCACATATGCAATTATGTCATGCAGGGACTTCAGGGCTGCAGCAATGACAACCTGTTAACCAAGGTAAATGTAAATATTTACGCTACGTATGTGATTGCAAGTATCAGTCTGTGTGCCACATGGTGGTGGCAGTCACAAATATGTCCCAACATTGCAAAAGTTATATTATCATTATGCATTTACAGTTTCCACTAGGAAAGGTTCCAGCACCACAGGGTGGAAGATGGCAGATATCAGTGAGTTACTGGTGGCTGACAAAGATGGCACCAATGTGCATGGTATAGTCTCATGACACAGTGGTACTGACAGCAATGTTAACAGTGTAGGGGAAGAATCACATCACCCACAGAGGAGATGAAGGGGCAGAATGAAACTTTAGTATCACTTGTATTCTTCAATGTATGTCCCATCTCTGTTAGGCTCACACCGTTCTACACAGGTGTCACCACCACAGATGGCATGCAACTTCCACACTACCTCTGAAGTGTACACAGTCAACATAGTGGCATTATATGCCATTTCCACCATGACCTGGAGTAGTCTCTGGGATGCATACCTGTATCTCCAGATGTCCTATTTATATGACTGTAATGGGTTAAGTCTTTAGAAGGGGTAATTCTGGTGTTGTTTGTTTTGTGGAACATCTATGCAGTATTCTTGTCTTTAGAGAAAAGAACATTGAGTTCCTGTTTTCTAGTGATAATAGGGGGAGTTATATTTCCGGAGGAGAGGCTGATGGGGAGATATGGGTAAAGTTAGAGCTGAATTTGTCTGCCAGTAGGTTTCTATATCTTCCAGCTCAGTATAGGTGGCTCCATTTAAAAATTTGTTCCCCACATTATTGTGTATCTCCTTTGGGTTTGCAGACATAGCTGAAGAATGTCTTGTGATTGTCCTGGGTTTACTGGGTCATAAAGGGGGACTTACAGCTTGGAAGTGTATGGTATGGTATGGGACTTTGTCTATTGTAATTTGGATGCGGAGATGCTCAAGCTCTTCATGCAGTTTGACCAGTCTTGAGGTATGTTTCATTTTTTTTAATACCTTTATTGAATTATTTCTTGTGACACAAACAAACTTGTGTATATATATATATATATATATATATATATATATATATATATATATATAGAGAGAGAGAGAGAGAGAGTTCACACCTAGTGCCACACACATTGCCACTTTGCATATGAAGTAGATATTGCATAATGTGATTAATGTGTAGTTTCACTGCTGAAGAATCAGAGCAATTGCTATACAACAGCACAAGTGGGCTGTACTAATAACTGTACAGCCCATTATGTTGGCACTGATATGTTAGGTTGATGCAGTGTATGAGGGCTTCTGCAGAGCATAAAGTCCATTTGGGATGGACATGAACAATCAGAAATATGTCATGAGCAGTTCAGTAAGGCTCTGAACTGCATATTCTTATATCATACTGTAGCTCCAGTGATGTGCATTGCATTCCTCTTTTTTGCTGCACGGAGTTATATTGAGTCATATTAGGCTATGACAGTGCACATAGTGCTATCAGAAAGTGATGTGCACATGACAGCTGTACTGTGGATCCTACACTGAAATATGAATGCTGTCACTCTTACACTTTGTGTCGTGTGAACTTTAGGGCAGACATTGTTTCTCTGCTGCCCTCTTTCTTTAATGGATCTCCCCATTATGAGCACCGTGTGCACATTGTACTCAAAGTTTACACAGTTCAGCTGTGCTCTCCTGCAGCCCTTGTTCACTCTACACCTTTAGGGCACGCACACTTCTAAGGTGTTGTCCAGCATGCACCCTCCCTTGATGACCTTGTGCGCAGTTCTAATAAATAACACCCAGTGGGTGCAGCCTTAGTGCATAACCCAGAAGTCAGTGGATCACTAACATTCTCTGTTACATGTTTATTCAAGGTGTTTTCTGAGAAGAGAGCCTGGAACTTACACTTAGAAGGAACACATTTAGTGCAGACATGAATGGCCAGTTATTTGCATCAAAGGAAGTGGACAATAAAAATCAAAGAATGGATGGTACACAGCAAAAATACAGAAGCATTCATCATGTCGAATCATAGCTGAAATGGAAAGACAGAAGGTTGGGGTAGCTATAGGACTGTACTACTACAAGTTGTCAGACTTGATAGATCACTAGTCATCTCACCCTGGCAAAGAATAATAAAATATTAATGCATGCATTTATGACTTCAGACCTCCCCATTTGATTGCCTAGTGCACTTGCACTATTCCGATCTACAACGCGTCAAACTATGTTGCTGTATACAGTCTATTAACTACTACTTCCCCACATCTTGTGTCCTGCAGAATGTAGGAGATGCAGTTCTGCACTAATGTGATTCCTTAAGTGAAATACTTACCCCCCCCCTCCACCCAGCACTGAGTGCACCACTGACATCTAACGCATATAATTCTATACAGGTGTGCACTCTGACTAAATTAATGACTCCCCCCAAGCACTCCCAGGGTACATAATTCTGAACTGATTATTATTATTAAAAGTATTAGATACAGCTTTGAGCACCTTGTGAACTAATGGCAATAAGGTGTACAGTTGGGCACTTCTCTGTGCCTTAATGACTATATTCTGCATGCTAGTCAACTCCAAGGATCGCATGACAGCACTGCTCTGCTTTTTAAGTATTACACTCCCTTCAGGATGTATCCTGTGCTTGTGATATCTAAGGCACAAAGTGATGTACTGCTGTGTTCCCAAACTAAACTCAGACTCCCCTCCCAGCCCAGGTGCTATAAGTGTGTTCAACCTTTAGCACTTGGGCTGTGAGGGAAGAGTTTATTTTCATCACCTTGCATCCCTGCACTCGATGTGCACTGAGTGTGAGCTTTAAGAAACATAGTCAGCCATTTTTAATTTTGTATCTGTCAGGTAAGTGTAAACGTCACTATCTTCACTGTAGAATGCATCATACTTGGCAAGTGTCGGATTCTGAATGTGTCCAGTACCAGTTAACTGTCATACAACTCTGTATAGTAAATGGATTAATTAGGACACTGCAAGTTTTGAATGAAGTATTAGACAAAGCTGGCTGATCTGCTTCAGGTAAACTATTAATCCCAAGTTTGCTGCATGGAAATCCCACAATTTCATTGTCAAGAATTGCAGATGTATTCAGGCTGTATCTTCTACAACATTTTGTAACAACCATTTATCTACGAGATATTCTTGTTTTAACATATCTTACAGTACTAGTCAGATAAGCAGTACAATCTTCTAAGAACTGCAATAACTTAAAAATGTAAGACATTAACTTATTAATACTATAATATGACAACTTAATATCCTCCAAAGTTAAATGGGATTGATAGGTTGTTTTCTTTTCCATCCTTCCTTTTTGTCCGGAACAATAACATTTTTATCTTGATAGATAAAGGTAATTTATCTATGTGCATATATTAAAACCAAAACATAAAAAAGGTAAATTCATGATACTCATTAGTGACAGATAATGCAGTCCAAAAGCATGTCCATTTTCAATATTGATTTGCACCCCTTAAAACACTGTGAAATATCTTGCCAACTTTTAAAGGCATGTTCAACAAACAATACCATATGGCCTAAGATGGAGTTTTTCATTTGTTCCTTCATATTCTGATACCTCCTGTCTTCAGGCCCAGAACTTCAGAGTCATAAGGAAACCTGTGCATATCACAGCAGATATAAACCATAGAACCATTACTGTGTCTTCTATTACCCATCACAAGACACACACACATGCGCACACACGCGCACACACACACACACACACACACACACACACACACTCACACACATGCCTGCATAGTGACAGTTTAGTTGATTCCTTGACTTCATCAGTTCTAAAGCACTAGACCAGCTCGTCTCATCCCCTACAAGGGAAGATAACATTCTGGGCTTGGTTCTCACCAACGAGGGCAACTGCTGCCCCACTCCCATAGTATGTTCTTCCCTGGTGAGATCAGATCATCGGTCTGTCTCATTTGAAGTTTCTATCCCATCCACCCCCCTCCAGCTGTAACCAGGCTAAAAAAATTCTCAAAAACTGACTTCAACCTCCTAAGGGAGGGTATCAGTAGCTTTATATCACCACCACCCTCAGAGGATGCAGACAACTATGCACACAACCTGTGGTGAGAGACCTGAGTATTCAGGTAGACAACAATCTCACATTTGACCATCATGTAGCGGCAGTGGTCATAAAATCCTTTTACTTGATTCATCTCATAAGTAAAGGGATTGCATCCAGAAAAAGGGGGGTTATTACCTCTCTGTACTCCTCCCTCCTTAGGCCAATAATTGAGTATAATACCCTGTTTGGTATGTACCTCTCCAAGCACCTGCACCAACTGGAAATGCCACAGAAATACCTCACAAAGAGAATCCATGGCCTCCAACACCTGTCCTATATGGACAGGCTCAAATCAGTATCACTCTACTCAGTATCATACAGATTGCTCAGAGGTGACCTGTGTCTTGCCTACAAGACAATTTTGGACCCTGCCCTACTAGAGAAGCTCCATATCCATAAGTCTAACTACTTGCGCATTGCCCACTTGAAAGGCCTAAATCTAATATGCGACATCAACAAATCCTGCCGGAGAGACAGGTTTGTCTCCCAGAGGCTGCCCCGTGTCTGGAATACACTTCCCATACATGTCAAACAGAGTACCTCGTTGACCCTCTTCATGCGGAACTTTGATGAGTGGATGGGAAACGACAAATTTGTTTCACGGGTTCCACCTGTGTCCTTTACTGACAGGGATGACAGGTGCTGACTGAGGTTTCTTTTTTTGAGGATAAACTCCTGGCTAGGGTTGTAAGGGCCTCAGGCCCATTAGCCTAGTAAGCTCTTATGATCCTATGATCACCAACACATATGCACATGCCCATATATGGACAATTTAACAGATCACCAATTCATCTGTTAGCATATTTTTCAGATGTGAGAGAAAACTAGAGACTCCAGTGAAATGATTCATATCATACAGATACTAACAATGAGAGCACTAAACATGATCATAATACACTTATATAATACTAAGACTTACAAGAACAACAACAAAAAAAATCCTTCTGCATAATGGCAAGCCCTTTGGGCCCCTCATGTGTAAGGTGCTTCCTCCACCCCCTTACTTACTTAAATATACTAACTCTGCAGTTGTGCTACCATGCAAAACAAGAGCAAAGTTCTGCAAGTGGCATTGCGTTCTCACACCACATCTCTGCAAGCAAATCCAAAGACAAACTGCAAGTAGTGCAAATAAGACAAAGACAAATGCTAGGAAGAAAAATGTGAAGTGTTGCATTGACTAGGGAGTTAATGAATTGGATGCATTCCCCAGATAATCATGCTTCTCCCAGTTTTAAGACATCCTAATTATCACAGAAAAACAAAGCAAATGCTTATATATCAGTCCCTGATTTAACAAAACAACTGCTTTTATGTTGTCTGCAAAGTTAGGGTTGGTGTTTCAGCAAGTATAGGGCAAGGGTGAGGAAGTACAGATACATCCATTATTCTCTGTTCAAGTGTATTTTATTATGATTTCATAAAATTTTAATTCATTTAATCCATTTGGCAAGAAGCATTTAGTTCACCTAGGGTGCTGCTCTAGCAGTGACACTTCGCAGTATTTATTTGTTTATTATTATTATTATTATTATTATTATTATTATTATTATTATTATTATTTTTGTAGTGAAGAAATGGTTTCTTTAAAATGTGTTGAATGAAAACAGGAAAAACTGAAGAGTAAGACAAACTGTGTGAAAATAAAGAAAAAAGTAATCTGGATGGGGTAGGTAGACCAGGATGGGGGCACTAGGTGGTGTGGAGGGGTTGCTGTTCAGCCCTTTTGCCTAGAGCAACAGTTGACCAAAGGCCAGCCCTGGCAAGAAAAAAATAGACTATATTAGTCAGTGCATGTTGCTTCCTGTTAAATAGTAAAAACTATTTCTGATGACATTTTACCTTCACGTGCAGCAAGTAATTCATTTTTCATTCAGGTACAGTATTATAGCTTTGTTTTTGCATCACTTCTGGTAAATATATATTTTATGGTGTCCATAGTTCCTTGTTTGAGGTATCATCAAGGAACAAAACACCATACATTTGTTATTGTTATTCTAGCGCTTACATAATATAGATGCTCTCTGTGGTGCAGAATACAATGTGTTTTGCATCTTACTTAGGTGCAACACAAATCTAAAATGTCCCCAATGAGCTGGGTATCTGGCAGTCATAGTATTAGTAGGATTAGAAAAATAAGGTGTCGCAGTTTGTGTGTAACAGATTTCTCAGTGTTGGTGTGTTGGTATCTGGGCCCTCTGCACAACAAGGGACTCTGCTGTGGCCACACTGCTCTGAATAGAAGGTCATGACTCTTTTCTTCATTTTGTCATAATATTTTTACATTCAAGCCTTTTCTAAAGCAAGAGTGTGCTCAACAACATTTAGCATGCATAGTCCATAATGTTCTTTGGGTCATCTTCTTAAGTGCACTCCAGATACATTAGAAACTCCATTCTGTGGCATTCCTATAGTCTTGTACTCAGAGCAACAAACACTTTATGAAATGTTGGAGCTTGCACTGAGGTTTGTGATTCCCAGGTGCCTGACTCATTTTGTATCCCAGCTAGCATTGATTATGTGCAGAGATCTGACAGCCCACCAATAACCTGCATTACTATTCATGTTGTCGTATTTGAAATGCAGATTACATTCAGTTTGATTTATAACCTGTCATGCAATGTCTGTTACCAACTTTCTGGCCTATGCTACATTTTTAATAATCATACACTAAATACAAATAAGCAAACTACTGCATTTTTACTTTGCTGTTACTTATAATTTCTTGCTGACATAAGCAAAACAAGATTCATCTGTACTTCTGAGTGACTTCTGACTGCTCTCAACAGCAGGATGGATTGTAAATCCCTATCGTACGCATGGAACAGAAACTTCTGCATGAAACTTTTCAAATGAACTTAATGACTACACAATAATGACATGGCAGTGAGTTTGAGCTATTATGTCTCCTTTTAAAATAATATTAATGTTTGACAACAGAACTTGGATTCACCACTGTGCTAACAGTTCAAAGGATCAACCCATTGCAGTGCACCAGCAATAAAGGGTGCGACAAAATCATGTTCTGTTTTCAAGACATAATTTAGTGGGTTCACTTCATAATTAGCTAATTTTGTATTCAGTGATAGATCAGTAAGGTGACAACAAAACAGAGATTAAAGGATTCATTGGCTGGTCACTTTTTGTAAGGAACAAGCAAACTAATAGTGTATTACCATACTGGGGACTAATTTGAAACTCCAGAATATACATTCGTGGGTAATAATCATATATTGGCAGGGTATGGGATACTTAAGGGATAAGTCAGGAAAGGGTGCTGTACTGTTTAAGTAATCCAAATGCATCTTGTGCATTGTGAAGCAAAAGGTTAAATGGAAAACATTGCAGTGCATCTAAATTCTGCTAATATCTCATAAAGCAACACAAAACGGAGTGTTTCGCTCATGTTTTATATTTGCCTGCATACTTTTATAAAGTAATCTAAAAGTAGTGCATTATAACTAAAAAGTTATTGACTTGTTCATTTTGCATGGTTTTGGATGAACACACTTCGCTAACTTAGTTCCATAAATATAGCGAATATGCAAATCACTTAAGGATAGCATCATGTAAGTCTTTTAGTACTTTGCAGTGCTTATCAAGATTTTAATAATTATGAAATACTTACAATGGATTAAATATGCTATTAATAGTATTAAGAATGCATCCATGTGATGATGAATGAACAGCAAGCATGTATACATTTGTATTACAGTACATCTAACATAACTAAACAAATATAAAATGCTAAATATTATGAAATAGGGGGGTCTTTTATAAAACAAATAGTTTAGGACATTAAGTAAAATAGCATGATCAGATATAACACACAGGGAGGGGCATTTCAGAGGCACATGGTGTTGCTGTTCTAGCGGGAAAATAGTGCAACATGCAATGCATGCCAGTGACTGGATAATGGTATCCAACCAAGAGTCAGTATACTAATGAGAACCATTATGTATGCAAATGAGGAAGTCAGACATAACAACAGGATTAAGAAATGTATAAAATTAGAACAATGAACGTATATTTTCTGGTGTACATTTGCATCACTTGTACTAAGATGCTAGGAATTATAAATGCTGTAGCCAGTCAGAATGTGTTAGTGACTGCCTTGGTATCTAGTATCCTTTGTACTGCAGAAGAGTTCAGAAGTGTCTGGCATACCATAACCTCCATGACTGGATGATAATCAGCCATTACGGTGGGAGGAAACTTTATATGTGGGCTTGTTAGACACGTGCTTTCCTCACTTGGAATCGAGGGACGATGTGAAGGCTGCCTGTGCCAGTGAACATGAAAGCTTATCTAACATTAACCATCCTTGTTACAGGGACCTTTCAATGTCCAACAAGGGACATGTTAGGAGTTTCACATTGGTCAGCCTTGCAAATCCTACCCTAGTTGTATGGACTGTTCTAATGGTGCAATGTGTTGGGAGCACATTTGCTTTTTATGTGCAGTAGAGGAATGAGACGCCACTGTGTAGGTGTTCTATGGCATAGCCCATTTGTCTGAGGTCTTGGTGGAAATTGACTACATCCATAATTCTGTCAAGGCCAAACCTGTTAATTCTGGTATCAAATAGAAGACCTTATACTCCATCAACTGACAAGTAATGTGCAGTGCAGAGTGTGTTTTCCATAATGTACCTGTGCACCAGCCTGGTAGTTCCCATGATTCCTACATCTGGCACACATGTGACCTATACTAGCATTTTTGCAGAGTGAATTTACACAGAGACATCTAGTTGGTAAGTGTACATATTGTAACCCACAAAGTCCTGGATATTTTGGCTCTAACATACAAGCACATATATTCCTGGATTTTAAAAATAAAAACTCCCTTGACCAGATTATCAGTTCCCCAACCAGGGGTACAAATATACTGGACCAGATCTTCACTAATATGGTACAGCTCTGCACACCCCCTAGAATAATTTCTTTTCTGGTAAGGTGAGACCACAAAATGGTCACCTTTGAAGAAAACACAAAACCTAGAATGCTATCTAACATTGGAATGCTCAGATACTACTGTAAGGCTAATTTCCTTCAATTAACTGATAACCTGCAAATTTGGAGTTATACTAGGGAAGTGTATGTGCCCTTTCTCCACTGTTGTGTGACTTCACAGTTTCTGGTGTGGAAAGTGAAAAAACATTTCTTTAGGATGTGGTTAGACTTTGTTGATATTTTGTGGTTTGATATTTTTAACTGCCTATATTTTGAACATTAGATTTTTTTGTCAGGATTTAGGCTATCAGTATTAAGTTCCATAGCTCAGTTATCATACACCTCTCTCTCTCTCTCTCTCTCTCTCTCTCTCTCTCTCTCTCTATATATATATATATATATATATATATATATATATATATATATATATATACACTCACATATATGTATACTTGGTGACATAGAAAATATTGTGATTGTTTCCCAGTGGGAAGAGCACAAAATGACTAAGATGTGTATAGTGGTGTAAATAATGTTTGTGATCCAAAAATGTGTACATAGTAGTGTAAATAATGTCGGTGACCAAAACTGTGTAAATAGAGTGTGTTTTATTAAAATTAAGCCAGTGTTTTGTTTAAGTTGTACCTGTCACTTTAAAACTAGAGGGGAACTACATGTATTAGTATGAAAAGACTCATTAAGTAAGCATTTGGTTCTAATATAAAATGAGTACTTAGACAAGATGAGGCACAGTAAAGGGAATTTAATATCCAGAGCAGTAGATTTAGGAGACTGGAGTGAATAATGACTTTGGAGAAGAAGCGGGTAAATATTCCTGCAGAAAGGTGTCCAGACAGAGAACTACTATCAGAAACTGTTTCCTAGCAGACTAAGACTGACGGTACTGGCAGTGTATTTTATTTAAAACTTCAAAACCTTATTTTTGTTTAAAAGGGCCCACCTATCTGTATTTGCATATATAACGTTTATCTTTACTTCTACTTATTAAACTACAGCTGCATTAATTATTTCTGACACACACACACACACACACACACACACACACACACACACACACACACACACACAAATAAATTCCAGAGTGTGTTTATTTCTTTATTTTTTCAGATGCCTACTAAAGCTTCAAGTAGCAGAGAATTGATTAAAAAATGTGAATCTTCTTATAACACGGTGAAGAGCTGTACTGTTACTGTTGAGCATTAACCAGTAAACAGTATTTAAAAAGCATTCATGGTGGCATTGGTTTGATGCACTTTCTGGAAATATGATTTTTAAAAGTTAAGAGTCCAAACATATACTCCCATTTTATATTTCTCAGAACAGTTATCCTGATCCCATTCAGGATATACCCACACCTTGTTCCACCTAACCTCATTCTGGGAAATTTGTCTTAACAGATTTATAGCTTGTTTACATCAGTTTGCTATGGCATGTTGGTCAAAGTATCCTGGATATAGTCACCATCATTTGCTCTAGTGAAGAGCTTTGACATCTTTAGATCAACAGCAAGTATAGTCATTAATATATTTTGTGACAATGATATAGAATCATCTAAGAGTGAAAGGTTGTGCAGCCCTAGACTAGACTATTTCTGAGACAACTTCCAAAAAAGCCAGATCTCTCCTACTTGATATGGTATATGGGCTACACATTTTCTTTTCTATCAGCTATTCACATGTCCAAATTAATAAATTTAAACTAGAATGTAAGTTCCTCAGTTTGATCATATGAGTGACATAATTGCTTCTGGTGAGGCCTTGGCAGGTGAATCCACACTACTGGACACTTTATCTGACAAGAATCACACATTTGTGCTTCTTGATTTCTTTCTATTGCATTCTGTTGAGCACTACCAGGCCAAGGACAACCACAAAGCATTATTTAGCTATGTCTGCAACCTCAAAGGCAATACACAATTGTGTGCAGAGCTAATTGTAAATGGAGCCACCTATATTGAGTGAGCCATAAGATATAGCAAACCTCCTGGCTGACAAAATAAGCTCCAGCTTTACTCATCTCTCCCCCACAACCTTCCCTCAGGAAATATAATCAAATATAAATCCCCCTAATATCACCAGGGAACAGGTCCTTAATGGTCTCTCTAAGACCAAGAGCACTGCATCAATGGGCCTTGACAATATCCCAGGATGCCTTCTAAATAGCATTTAACATGACCTATCAGGGCCTTTAGAATTACTACTTAACTGTAGCCTCCAAACAGGCTTTGTGCCTCATGAATGGAGAAAGGCAACAGTCATTCCTCTGCACAAAGGTGGGCCATCTACAGACCCTGGAAACTACAGACCCATAAGTATCGCTAATCTTATATGTAAAGCCAAGGAAAGAATTATCATTCAGATGATCAACAGAGATAAAGTAAACCTCTAGACACTGGACCCAACCCAGTTTGGTTTCATAAACAGCAGATCATGCCTAGTCAACCTGATTGACTTCTTTGAAAAGGTCACCAAAGCAATGGATGAGGTCAAAGTTGTTCACACCTGGCCAAGGCATTTGACACAATACCCCACTTAGGCATTGTTGACAAACTCAAGAGGTTAGGTACAAACCTGCATGTCACCCAGTGGATAGCCTACTGGCTCACAGACAGGATCCAGAAAGATAGAATTGGGGAGTCCACCTCCACAAAGTGGCCAGTCACAAGTGCAGTCCCACAGGGATCAGTCTTTGGACCACTCCTTTTTGGCATTTACTTCTCAAAAGTCAAGGCCAATGTCAGTGGTCTCTGGCTGACTAAATTTGCAGATGATTGTAAATTAGGAGCTGTCATTGAATCTCACACTGACATGAATGTTCTCCAGGAGGGGCTGAAAAAGACAAACAACTGGTGTCAGAGTCATGGACTAAAACTAAATGCCAAAAAATGTATAATAGTATGCTTTGTGAAGTCAACCATCCCTGGTAACTATCATACTGACAACACACCCCTTGGAATTGACCCAGTAGTTAGGGGCTTAGGGACACACATAGATAGTAATCTAGCCTTTGATCATTAAGTGTCTACAGTGGTGAGAAAATCATTCTATGTTGCACAATTTATAAACAAAGATATGGCATCTAAATCCATGGAAGTCATTTTTCCACTGTATTCGGCATTCATCAGACCTATCATTGAGTACAATGCCCCCTTTGGTATATATCTAACCAGGCATATCCAACAACTGAAACATCCACAGAGGTTCCTCACTAAAAGAATACAGGGCATAGGTATTATGTCCTAAGCAGACAGCCTCAAGGCCCTATCCCTGTATTCTGTCTCCTACAGGCTTTTGAGGGGAGATCTATGCCTGGCATACAGGGCATTATCATACCCCACTCTGATGGACCTCCTCTATATCCATAAAACAAACAGTACCAGAAGTACCCATCCTAAAGCCTTAAACCTTGCCTCTGATATAAATAGGACCTCCTGGAGAGATAGGTATATATGCCAGAGACTGCCCAATCTATGGAACTGGCTCCCCATTCATGTGAAGCAGAGTTCCTCCCTAATGCAATTCAAGTGCAACTTCAATAATTGGATGGGAAACTGGAAATTCATCCCTCGTTTGACACCTATGTCTCTGATGCAGACAGGTAACCTGTAAATGGTTCATCTCCCAGGCCCCTGCTTACACTTATCAAGGATATCAGAACTCGTCAGATATTTGGGATGCATGGCTAGGCTTAAAAAGGCCTTTGTGGTTGTTAGCCTAGTAAACACCTATGAACTTATGAACGTAATACTACTAATCACAATTTACACATAAGTAACTAATACTGTACAAGGTTCAATGTACAAGATAAATTAATTTTCATATTTGATTTACGGTAAGTTCTCATTGTAAAAGTTTTTTTTTTTAATTCTGGAGTAGGTCATGCCATTTTCCATCTTTGAACATTTGTCCTATTTCTATATTGAATATAAATAAATCTGTGATAGTGTGGGTTAAGACCTTTATTGGCTGCTGTCAACATTCTGTTGGATATCTCATCTGCACAATTTGTTTTAGGTTTATTAAGGGGAGACATACATTTTTTTCACCAGCTTTGTTATTCTTCTTCTGTTAAAACCGTTAATTGATTAATCAATCTCTTTTTTTGTTTGTTTTGTTTTGAATCAGTGGTGTCCTTCAGTATATTTACAGTCTCTCAAACTATCATGTAAAGGTATTGTAACTTTAAAATTAAGTCCCTCATTTCATTTATTTATAAATTCTTATTGATACACTCACTGGCTTCTTGAATATGTCAAAAAATCTCTGTTGTCTTTTAAACTTAATGTCATGCCTATTTTCCTTTAATTCACTTTACATCACCTTTTTGCACCACAGATATGTGTATACTGTATTAATTTATCAGTTCTCTTCATCTTGCAGATTTTAATCTATGTGTATAATTTGTTCTCCCTAATGACACACCTTTCTAGATAATATCTTTACTCTTCACTATGTTTTTGTCACACTTTTTATATAAACCTACAGGTCTATGCCATGCAATTAATGTGCCCAAGGTGCCACTTAGTACTGACCAGTTTGTATCTATTCTATTGTAAGGGACTTATTACTCCAGGTTCTATTTCTCTAAGTCATTTTGCTTGCCATTATTATCAGCTTTATACTACATGTAGCACTAACTAGGGATAAATCAAATTACCTATGATTTGTGTTTCTTCATCTTCTTTTTCTGTAGTATAAGAATACAGTAGTGGTTAGAGAGGATATACACCCTAAGCCCATTTAAAACTGCCACCTCCTCCAGTCCCCCCAGCTTTCTACAATCATTAATAAAAATGTTCCAAAAAAAGTATTTATTGTAAGAGAAATGTATAACTATGTACAGTATTTAAACATCAACAAAAGGGTATATATTCAAGTACAGACATATTAATTTAGTAAATCACACCTGAATTTAAATATTATATTTTTCTACAATTTCCAGTTAACGACTTCTTTCCCAGTTATATCTGTCTAGTAGCAGTCTAAGTTTAAATCAAAAATTAAAACTTTGTTTTTTATCATTTGATTTTATAGTTATAATATTCATTACTTTTTGGCATATAACAGGAGCTAATGTAAGAAACCCACTAAAGCTTGGTGGTGATTCACTTTTCAAATTTAAAGTAATTAAATCCCATGCTCCCAATAATGTCCATATCAAATGTTATTGTAAAGAATTTTTACAAGTAAGACTTGGAGCATTTCTAAATATTACGGTTTTAGTTATTTCACACTTATCTGACCATAGTGCTCTAAAAAGGATTGGATATATTTCAATTTTTTTATTTTTATCACATTATAAAAATATATAGTACCAATCAGCTATCAAAGGTTTTTTTGTACCTCCAACAAACATTCTCACTGGGTTGTGATGAACACTTTGTGGAGATATTTCCAACTAAAAACTTTACAAAATGCACTAGAGGTCATTAGACCAACAGATTTTAAGATCAGATCTGTATTATCACTAGTAGTAGTAGCATTCTTATTATTATTATTATTATGTCTTTTAAATTATACAGTTTAAAGTAGACAATATTTATTACACACTTTGATATCTAGCTCTAAATTTAATTTGTATAACTTGGATAATGATGGTTTAGTATCACCACCAATTGTAATAAAATATTTTGCTATTCTTGGGTATGTTTCTCTGTTTCTTTCATCGTTCTCTTTGTTTTCTTCAATGTTTGTGGTTATATTGAAAATGAATGACCAATGTTTGGATAATAGTTCAAATTTTAACATGATTTTATCATTTACGCCAATTAAGTGATCAGACTAATATATGAGGTTATGCATTTTTAAAGTTAGCCTCTTGTTATAAGCATTGATCTCAAAAATCTTACTGAATTTGCAATTTGGAAAAGAGGGAGAGAATAACTATTTTTAAAAGTGATTTTTTTTTTATAGGTTCATAGGTTCATAGGTTCATACTAGGCTATCTGCCCAAGGGCATTTATAAGCCTAGCCCATAGTTATGTGGCTTTCGCCACCCCTTTAGTTTGAATAAAAACTATGCCTATCATTTTTCTGTGCCTCTGTCAAGCAGTGACACTGAAGTAATCCCTGGGGTATATCTGCGATCTCCCATCCATTGGTCAAGATTCCTCTTGAACAAGGCCAGCGAGGTGCTCTGCCTCACATGTACCGGGATTTTGTTCCACAGCATAGGGAGTCTCTGGGTGATGAATCTGTCCCTCCAGCACGTTCTATTTATAACCGTGTCAAGGTTTAAGTCTCCCACCCTTGTGGTTCTGAGGGATCTAGATTTTTTGAGGTGAAGCATATTCATCAAATCTGGGTTTGACATGGCCTTATATGTCAGGCACAGGTCACCTCTGAGCAAGCGGTATGAGACTGAATAAAGCTGGAGTTCTTTCAGTCGGGCAGCATAAGACATATTTTTGAGACCCTTTATCCTTTTGGTGAGGAACTTTTGGGGCCTTTCAAGCTGCATCAGGTGTCTGGTCAGATACATTCGAACGGGCATTGTACTCAATCATAGGTCTAATGAGTGATGAGTACAGGGGACGATGACCTCCCTTGATCTAGATGTGAATCCCTTCATGATCAGGTGGGCGATATAGAAGGTTTTCCTAACTACTTTAGCAACATGAGTGTCAAACGAAAGACTACTGTCAACTTGGGTCCCCAGATCCCTGATGACTTTTTCTGTGCTCAGTGGATTGTCACCTATATGGTAGCTAGGGGTAACCTTGTTTTTCCCGAAGGGTATGACTATGCATTTTTTGGCGTTTAACTTCAGGCCATGGCTCTGGCACCAGTTATCCGTTTCTGTGAGGCCCTTCTGGAGGATATCTGTGTCAGATGTGTTATAAATGAGATTTCTAAAATATTTTACCATGTTAAAATATTTTGATTTAGTTAATCTGTTAATAGGAGCATTAAAGTTATTTTCTATCATCCACAACTTTTTTATTATTTACAATCTCCAAAGAATGTAAAATCAGTTTAAGGTCAAATCACCACACATATATACAAATAGAATCCCTTCCATTGGGCATTATATATTTTTTCTAACCAAAACAAGATGGTTTTAGATATTAACGCAAGAGCATAACTTTCTATATTGGGCAATCCATTCCTTCCATTATTCCATGTTCTAATATGATTTTCAAATGTAGTTCTAGGCTTTGTCAGATCCCATAAAATATCAATAGTGTCCTGTTAATTTGCTTTATTCTTTTTTTTCTTTTTTTGGATAAACAAGAGCTGAATACAAAATATTCATGTCAATAATCCCAAATAGATTAAAAGAAATGGTGGATCATATAATGCATAAAGCTCAAATGGAATTTACTCTAAACAGAATAACTGAAAGTAATATTATAATAGTTATGTCAATTTTAGACTAAAAGTCAAAAAGTAAAAACAAACCTCCAACAAGCTTAACTGGGAAGCCTTCACAGACAACAGAACAAAGTAGCAGTAGTAGGTAAACCTGTTTTATATCTGTCATTATGTGGTTTTATTAAAGGACTTTACTTCAGCCTTGCCACTGGGATTTCATTATTTTTTTGCTACAATTATAGACTAAGCCAAATTAACAAATTCAAAGTTAAATATCATATGTCTTGAACTAGACCAAAGCAATAGACAGTTAACTGGATGGTTGTGTTTAAATAATTAAAATCTACAACTTCCCAAAAAGTTTAATTTTATTATTAAAGAATTTATATAAAAACTATAATGCCTATGTTAACATTGGATCTTTGCTGTCATATGGATTCAAAATTGATAAAGGAATGTAACAGGACCACCTTCTGTTTACTTGTTGCATTAATTACTGAACCATTTGTAGTTAACATCAGACTTAATGTGGGTTTCAGGTCTAATGAAACATTTCATTATAATACTCAACTGTTTGCAGATGACATTTTACTAACCACTGTTGACACAGATAAACTTTTTCAAAGAGATTCATAGCTCTATTAAACTACCGGAAAATTGAAATAACAGAAATATAATGAAAGTAACAGAGTTTTTAAGCATAAATCAAACTTTGGATAAAAAAGTTAATAAATAACTTAATCTTTGTTCTAATTAAACCCAGTATTAGACACTTAGTGATTTATATATCAAATAATATCATGTCCATCATAAAAGAGAATTATAATAAAGTGTCATAATAAGATAGATATTTGACTAGTAAATTGAATATTCTATATTTTTCATCTGAAAATAGAATAATACTTATTAAAATAATATACAGTAAACAGCCCTAGTTCCTCCAAAAGAAACTGTAAAAAATGAACAGGATACTACTAAATTTCGTATGGCATCTGATAAAAGCTAGAACTGCATTTGGAAATCATATAAGACAGTAGAACAAGGGAGATATTGGATTCCCATTCATAGAAATGTATGCTCTTGCTTTGATATCTAAAACCATCCTGTTTTGGTAAGATGAATTCTATTATGCCCAATGGTAGGTAAATCATTTTAGTTTATTTATCATGATTCTGACATTCAAAATTTTAAAGAAAAAGATATACATTAGACTAAACTTGTTATTGACTTTAAGCTTGTAACTAGAGATTTATCTGCATATTCATACAGATATCTACTTTATGACATGATGGTCTGCTGGCAATATTTTGCTCAAAGTCAATTAAATGTTAAAAGGGGAGTGGGAGAAAGAGGGTGAAATGAAACAAGATAAAAAAGAAGTTAGAAGAAAGGGGAAATGAGATACTCTATGAATTATATGATTGGGGGAGGAGAAGAACAGGATGAAAGAGATGAGTGAAGTGACAGAAGGAGAATGAGGGAATGAAAAAAAAGGGTAAAAAAGGATAAGGCATCATCAGGCTAGCATTAAGCTATATATAGAGATATTCCCTGGGATTAAATAATGCATACACTAAATGTACTCTAAGCGTACACCGTTCTGAGTGAACAGACAACACAGACATAACTTACACCTTCTTCCTCTTAATTTTAGTTTTCCTACTGATATTCTTGTAGCTTTAAATATTGACATGGAATCATAAAGGTTACCACAACGTGTAGACTACATGTACACTTAGTGTAATCTTTCTGAGTGCATAGAAAACACAAACAATGTGATAAGAATGTTCTTGAATACATATCATGTATACTTAGTATACACTTAGTGTAGGCTTTATTTAATTTGGCCCATTACCTTTATTAACTTTCAATTGCAAATAATATTTACTTGTCACATGCATCACAAGAACCTGGTAGCAATGGAGACTAATTGTGCATGTATGCATGTATGTATGTATTTATTTATTTATTTTCTGCATTCTTTTGCTACATATATTCTTCTTATATTCTCTCATATTACTTACTGCTTCGATGGCAACTAATGCAGCATGTAATATTAATAAAACTTTTAAGCTCAGACTTTTCACAAAAATGTTCACTGAACCTGATGATACCTGTGTACAGAATATATCCTCTTCCCAGTTTTGCCTCTGCATGCATATCCCAGAAATTAGGTTGAACAGGAAAAATCATATACATAAATGTAGCATCTACTTATTTGGCAGTCACTGCAAGTAAGAGATAGTTTAGAGTCCCGCACAGGCATAACTGGCAGTCAGTATAAATAAATAAGAATCATGCACGTCACTTTAAATCCAGATTTCTCTAAGAAATGTGGGGATGGTATATTATAATCTGCACATTGCAAAACTACAGAACTGTATTTTAAATTAAAATATCTTAAATTAATCTGCCATAGTCATTCTCGTCAGATGGGCTTTTCAGTAAACATCCTTGATATTCTGGCTAGTTAAAAGGATATAGAGTATAACTGAAAACAGACGCCTGCACTGTTCTGCTTTTTATCACAGTCACTCACAGGGCATCAGACATCTTTATTAGCACAGATCAGTAAAAGTTAGAGTAGTATGCGTTTTGAAATATATCTGATTAATTTTAAGAAATTGAAGACTAACACATTTTTTTCAGAAAGATGTTTATGTCTCTTACTGATTACAATCCCACTAGCACTAAAATTTCCCCAAGACTGCATGCTTGCAAGCTGGCATTTTATACATATTTAAACTTTTTTAATATTCATGCTGTATTTTTCTTTTTGGCAGGTAAAATGTAATAAATAACCTCTAATGATGTGTATCCATTCATTTATCCATTATTTTATTCATTCATTAATTCACACATTAGTGTAGTTTATAATCAGTTAATTACAATGAATTAATCTGAAATAATTTTCAGCCTTGATCAGGTAAGTTGTATACAGTAAATGATGGAAATTTTGCCAAGGAACATGGAAAGTTTCCCCCACACTTTCATATGGTAATCCTACATTTCAGAAATATAAGTACAGCTCCAAACATTTAAGAGACATTGGTTGTAGCAGAAGCTACTGACCATCTGTGAGTGTTGGAATGAATTACAAAAGCCTGCATCCCTAGATAATTTGTTGTTCTGAAGAGAAACACCTGGACTGGTTCAATAACAAATGCCACCCTTTACACAACAGAAACTAATAATGATGAGTTATCTATAGAAGGTGATAAAATGCAAGTTGAGGCATTTACAAGTATTGTAACTACAGAGATGGAAACAGATGCATTAGTGGGTGATGACATATCAAAGGTGTCGAAGGATGAGCTTGAAGTGATGGTGTAAATTAAGACCAAAAATAAGTAACAGTAAGAATGACTTTGATGAAGCAGTAAGAAATGGAGCAAAACATAAATTTACAAGCACAATGTTGTTGTTGTTTGTCTTTCAGCTTTTTCCCGGTAAGGGGTCGCCACAGCGGAACTCTGGTCCCCTAATGATTGGCAGTAGATTTTTACGAACTGCCGAGGTGCCAGCTCGACGCCTAACCTTCAACGAAGGCACACCCATTTATGCACGCATGTCTTTCGAACGCAACCCAACCACGGGGAGGACATGCAGACTCCACACAGAAGGCACTCCCAAGCCAAGCCGAGAATCGAACGGGAGAATCTCTTGCTGTGAGGTAACAACACTACCACCATACCACCACGGCATTACAAGCACAATGCAGTCAGACTATTTTTTCAGGCATGACAATATTTGAGATCAACTTACTGAAGTACTTGGAGAAATCTGAGATTTTTCTTGTATGAAAATATTTTGAAGTTTTCAGTTTCCTATGTAACACAGTGAAGGTCCTTTTTTAGAGGCAGTGATGGAAGAGGTCATTATTGCTATTTTAAAGCTGAATTGCAGTATTTGAAAATGCAATAATGTCTAACAATGTGGACATTACTGGGTAATAATGGACTGCCAAAGAGTGTTATGAGATTTAGTGCTATTGGGAAACGGGCTCTTCACCACTGAAAGGCCAGTTATTTCCTTACAAGTCTATAGTGGAGTGCATCAATGCACTTAGAAAATGAGTTATTTATTAAGTTGTTTTGCATTTCTTTCACAGGAACTCAGCATGAACTCCTACTCAAGTGCACTGAAGACACACTCACTCATTCACTCATTCAGGCAGATACATACATCCATACATACTCACACACATACACACACACACACACACACACACACACACACACACACACACACACACACACACACACACACACACACACAGACTCACCCCTATCCCACTCCACTAAACTCCCCAGAACTTACCTACAGCATGCTGTCTCTCTAATTAGATGCAATGGGTAAATGCAACATTTTGGTGGCATTAATTAAGGTTGCTGTCCCTGCTAATTTTTACAACTGAGCAATTCTTTGAATTGCTTAAATACATAAGTTACTTATCACAGACATTTCCTGGGTAAACCACATGGCTTATTAGCACAGATTACTCCTCGTTAGCATTTTACATGGCAGTAGACACTGCCCACCATGATTATTCTAAATTGGAAAAGGCATCCACCAGTGTTTTTCTACTTGTGTAAGAAGTTACTGCTGGCACTAACACTTTGTAAATCCCAGCCATGGTTTAAACAGGAGAAAGTGAAAAGGAAGTAGCTTCTGTGGAAGAAGAATTTGAAATTGACAAATGTACCAAGAAAAATCCTACTGTCTGAAGGGCAAAACGTTGAAGAACCTAAAATGCAAAACTCAGATGAATAGGAGGCAATTACTGAAGCATGTGAAAAATATAACAAAAGCAAAAGTGCAATTTTAAATAAAAAGGAAAAAAGAAACATTTGTCAGTAAGTACAAATAATTTAATATTAAGATGCAGAAACTCAGTGTTTACTGGGACTGCAAGGACAGGTAAATTGATATCTTCATCTTAGGGAATATAAGGTTTAATGCAGACAAATTTAAAAGCTTTCACAAGGAACAGAGAAGAAGGTTAAAAGTCCCGCAATAATGAAAATTATCTGCTTCTGATATATTGCAACCAGTTTCAATAAAGATGCTTATCAGTGAGAACAAAATGTTCAGCTTATTGTTATAGACTTGTTATATTCAGGGCTCCTTGATTGCCAGCACAGAGCACACTAGGTGGTCATTATTTTAACACTGACAACACAGAAAACTGTGAGAAGAGGTGTGCAGACAGAAGCCTCACAGGTACTGCATGTAAGGCTTGTAACATGTATAATACATGCTTTACCTGAGCTACATATATGTTTTGGTACCCTAGTAGAAGTTTGAGACTTGATAATGAGAGTTGCAAAATTAGGAAATGTATTATTATACACAAATAGGTATGTGCTACATGCAGGAGGTTACCTCTGAACCCCAAATATGGGAGGCCCAAAATACCACCCCTGGTAATTATGTACACCGTGAGATGACTCTAGCTTAGAAAATAGGGAAAACTCCAAGATAATGGCAGGTATGAAACAAGGGTCAGATAAGAAAAAGTGACATTCAGTTTCTCAAATAACACCATATCAATCCCAACAGTGCAAAGTCTGCCCATTACATTCTGTCTATTTGAGCAGCTTGAAATAACTGCATATCTCACATGGGTGGCAAGCCCACCTCCCAAAATTATATATACCAACTCAGTGGTTCCACAATATTGGAGAAGGAAAAACTTCCGAAAGCTGAACACAGCAGGCTTGGGCAAGCCACCTGCTTTTCTAGAAAACAAGCAAGCAAGTGACTTCTGAGCTGCTGCACCCAAGGAAAACAGCACTGCAAGAAACAATATGCAAAGCACATCCGATGCAGCACTGCCAAGAAACAATATGCAAAGCACATCCGATGCAGCACTGCCAAGAAACAATATGCAAAGCACATCCGATGCAGCACTGCCAAGAAACAATATGCAAAGCACATCCGATGCAGCACTGCCAAGAAACAATATGCAAAGCACATCCGATGCAGCACTGCCAAGAAACAATATGCAAAGCACATCCGATGCAGCACTGCCAAGAAACAATATGCAAAGCACATCCGATGCAGCACTGCCAAGAAACAATATGCAAAGCACATCCGATGCAGCACTGCCAAGAAACAATATGCAAAGCACATCCGATGCAGCACTGCCAAGAAACAATATGCAAAGCACATCCGATGCAGCACTGCCAAGAAACAATATGCAAAGCACATCCGATGCAGCACTGCCAAGAAACAATATGCAAAGCACATCCGATGCAGCACTGCCAAGAAACAATATGCAAAGCACATCCGATGCAGCACTGCCAAGAAACAATATGCAAAGCACATCCGATGCAGCACTGCCAAGAAACAATATGCAAAGCACATCCGATGCAGCACTGCCAAGAAACAATATGCAAAGCACATCCGATGCAGCACTGCCAAGAAACAATATGCAAAGCACATCCGATGCAGCACTGCCAAGAAACAATATGCAAAGCACATCCGATGCAGCACTGCCAAGAAACAATATGCAAAGCACATCCGATGCAGCACTGCCAAGAAACAATATGCAAAGCACATCCGATGCAGCACTGCCAAGAAACAATATGCAAAGCACATCCGATGCAGCACTGCCAAGAAACAATATGCAAAGCACATCCGATGCAGCACTGCCAAGAAACAATATGCAAAGCACATCCGATGCAGCACTGCCAAGAAACAATATGCAAAGCACATCCGTTGCATACAGATGCTTATATGCGTTGCTTTACCTGTGCAATGATATAGGATATGCTTTACTCAGAAAATGGACAATTCATATCCTTCTGACGTGCTTAGAATAACAACACCATCCCCAATCAACAAGGGCTTCACATTTAGTCACATTTTACATTTACTTCTTATAACTAGTTACATTATTAGGCTTACATTCTTTCAAAGACCATATAATGTGCTTATTGCAGCCTTAGAATTATGTGGTTTCTATGCACTAGATGTCCTATTAAGTACAATAACATTCATGTAGAGACTTTTCAGAGTAAATGGAGTTAAGTTGTTGCTAGTCTTGTTGGCTAATGTGCAGCATGAAACAGTAAAAAACAGGTAGTAGCAGTCCGCAACGCCAAGAATCAAAAAAAGCTACCACCAAATCATACCGCATAGATAACTCCATAACAGGAAATATTAAAAATAAGATTTATTAAAGGTTTAGTATTTTTATCACAGACAGGACTTAGTCAGAACCTGAATATTTTTCCAGCACAAGTACACTTATAAGGCAGAAGTCAAGTCATATGTCAATCAACATACCACAATAATTAATTGTTCATTAACAGAAAAATTTACCATATAAATAATAAAATACATATTCCATATAGCCATATATTTTTTTTAAAACTCACAACAAATACATAGGTATCCTTTAAAATCTGAGTTTATATAAAATCCATTGGAAATAATTTTTTTTTTTAATGCTAGAATGAATATATTAAAACACTAATAATATAAATATGCAGAAATGTTTGCATAATGGCAGGAAAAATAAATGAATACTTGACAGAGTTAAAAATTAATAATGCTTTATGAATATTAAATAAATATTGCATATTAATCACTGGTATGCAAATCTGTTCCGGCCTATAGATTAAGAACATGTAATTTAAGCATGCTACTAATTGAAATATTGTCACAGAGTTCAAGGTAAGTTGTTGCATTTAACCTTAACTGATACTTCAGTTCCTTAGATTCTCTGAGAGTTTGCAATGGACCATTCCTCTTATTCATAGGCAAATTATCCAAGACCGTAAATAACAATTTCTCATATTTAGGGCAAATTAAGGTGTATTTATGTAATGCATTCTTCACAAATCCTCTACTAATATCCTAATTATGTTCATAAATCCCTTTACCCAAAGTCCTTTCAGTCTTCCCCACATAAAAAAACATTTACAGAAGCTACATAAAGCTAAGTAAATAATCCCACTAGACGTATAATTGCAGCCATCAATCAGTTTTACTAATGTAGTATTATCCATTATCATTAAACTTTCATCATCAAAGATATACTTGGATTAATTATAATGGACACATTTTCTAGTAACCTTAATGGAGGCCAGTATCATATTAGGAGTCTTTTTCCTGTACGCCCAACTCTATTTTTAAGATTCTGGCCTTTTTTATAAACAACATGTGGTTTATTGCCCAAAATTTATTTGAGATCATCATCAAATTTAAAAATACACCAATTCTTAGTGATAATATTTTTTACAGTTGCTACTTCAGGTTGGTATTTCAGAATCATAGCTTTACCAATATCATTTTTGTGTTTTGCATTATTTTCCAAATCCCTTGAAATACCACTATTAAACAGTGTGTGCCATATTTGTTTTTTCTCCCTGCAAGTACCTCTCTTTTAATATTTTCCAAAAGGTCAACAAGGTAGCCTCTTTCCCATAAACATACACAACAGTTTGTCACACTCTTTATAAAATGCATTGTCATCAGATACCATTCTTGCTAGTTGATGGACACTGCCCTTTCATTGAGCTTGTTTTTTATTCTGCACAAGAGGGTGAGAACTGTCAAAGTGAAGATAAGCATAGGAAAAGATAGGCTTTGTGTAAATAGTTGACACAAACTTAGTATCTCTCCAAGAAATGGCTTCATCAAGACAGTTAAAATCTTCAGAGTAGTGTGTGAATCTCAGAAGAGATGTGGTGCTACCACCATATTGTAGAAACTCATTCAATTAATTAATAATGTCTGTCCACAAATCATAAATATCGTCAAGGAACCTAACATACTAATTCCAAATACAGGCAAATGCAGAACTCCACATTATAATGATTGCTTAAATGGGGGAGCAAACAACTCCTACCACTACACTTTTAATCTGTTTCTAATATTCACTTTCAAAAAAGTAGAATAAAAGTATTTGAAAAAACATATTCATGAGGTTCAAAATAATATTAATATTAACCAATGTCAAAAATTCATATTACAAGGACTTCAGAAATCAACTTTAACCTTTCCTTATGAGGAATAGATGTAAATAAGTCACATCTATATTAAGAAATACCAATTCATTACAAAACAAGTCTTCTTTCAAACTTCACAAAACGTCCCATGAACCCCTTAACATGAAGAGGTGTTTTTTTTCAAAAACAACTTAAGCTTTCTATCAATGAAAGATGCAGGAGGGTACATTTTTGAATCATGTGCTGTCCCTTTAGATTTTGTAGCTGGATTAAATACATTTTTATAGATCTTACAGATATCAAAAATTGTTGGAATCACAGAGCTGTCAGAAGATAAATAATGAAATTCAGTGAGTGGCCCTGTAAAAGGAAAGCATTTAAATACAAGTCTATTTTTTATATCTTATCTTAATTTAATTTCTTAATACTAAAGTATAACTATCAATGTAATACAAAATCTCAAGCATCCTGTTTGAACAATCACTAACATCCATTAATTCCAATGCCCCCCATTTTTATCAGGTCTCCTATTATATAAGGAAGTACCATTTAAGAAAACATCCCATAATGACGTCTCATCAGTCATTAAATTGTTTTTCGTTTACCTCTTCTTTATGTTTAGATACGCAGATCACCTGTGATAAGCTGTACCAATGCACGGTGATCTACACCAAACTATTATATTTAAACCTACATTTTAAAGATACTTCATGGATGTTCAGGTACATATTTTTTCTAGATTTTATACCCTTCTCCTTTTACTGCTTTAATATCCTGCATGTGTAATGATACAATGGCTATGTATCGAATATAAAGGTCCTGCTACAAGCGCACTCACTTGCTCACTGTCATTTGCATGAAATGACAACAGCTCTAAATCCCACTAGCTCGATCTTACTTAACTAGTCTTCCTAATACCCAACCCTGTTACGCTGTAAATCCCTACCAGAGCCCTAACTCCAACTCTAAAACTTCCGCCCCATTACCAACCCAAGTCCTCACACACTAACTTTAAAATTCCAGCAACTTGCCCTAAACCTAAAATCCCTGATAGTTTTGTAACCCTAAATTTCTACTCGCCTTCTTAAGCCTAAAATCCCTAATTGCAACTTAAAATAAAAAGTTCAGTCCTCATCCCTAACCCAAAAATCTCCAGTCGTTCTTAAAACCAAAACCTCCAGTCACTCCTGCCTACTCTTAAATAAATCTTAAATTCCCCAATCACTCCTTAACCTTAAACTCCCCTGCCACTTCCTAATCCTAAAACTCTTCTCCCACTCCCTAACCCTATATCTCCCTTTTTGCTCACTAACCCTAAAACTCCCTTCCAGGTCCCTAACTTTAAACTCCCCTTCCCATTTGCTATCCCATTTGCTACCCTAATCTTCACTCACCCCCTCTCACTTTCTGTCCTCCTCATGTCTGCTGCAGTTACCTTGCTTGAGCTCAGATAATGTGCTCAGATGAGGAGCACTAGCTGCCTGCACAAACTCAGCACTGGAGTTTGGGCATGAGTGGAAGCCTGTATAAGGTGCAAAACACTTAAGGCTCTGGCTTTGATACAGGGATCTTTCATCACTTGGGACTCAAGCATTTGTAGTAGAACCATAAATGTGTGCTGTATTATAACAGCATAAAAAGTATTTTTATTTGGGTGGGTTTAGCAACATGGAAGTTAAAACAAGAAAAGCATTCAGCTGGTGAAGTATGAAGTATACTGCTGGTACATAATGTGCAGAAATGGAAGGCCATAAAAATAACTGCTTAATATACTACTCACACAGAGAAGCTCACACTAATGCTGTTGGATGAAATTGGATATTTTATTCTCATGGGAGATTGAATAGGGTTGGGGATATGAATAGTGATGTTGTTAAAAGGACAATAAAATAATGACAAGAAAGTCTTAAAGAGCTTATAAGCAGATAGACTGACTGAGGGGTCGCCACAGCGGAACTCCGGTCCACTAATGTTTGGTAGTGGATTTTTACATGCCGAGTTACCAGCCCTGATGCACAACCTTCAACGAAGGCACGCCCATTCACGCATGCCTCCACACAGAAGACGCTCTAGCTGAGAATCGAACGGGACAACGTCTTGCTGTGAGGCAACAATGCTACCGCAGCACCACTACAGCTGATACATTTGCTCACTAGTACTATAAGAAGACTAAATCACAAACTTAAAACCTTTTCCATCTGTCGTGATAACTTACTCGTAGAATATTTTTTGCCCACTAGTACTATAAGACTAAATCACAAACTTGAAACCTTTTCCATCTGTCCTGATAACTTACTCGTAGAATATTTAAAAGTAACAGCTGAAGCTGTTGCATACACAATCAGCATACTCATCAACAGATTCATTCTAGAAGGCTATATCCCAACTCCCTGGAAAAAAATGTTTTATTATACCTCTTCACAAAGGTGGTAGCTTCACTGATATTTTCAACTACTGTCCTATTGCCATGCTGTCACCAGTTTCAAAACTTCTTGAAAAATGTGTCCACACACAATTCCTCCCCTACCTTCTTAATAATCAACTTCTAACTTCCACACAACATGGGTTTAGACCATCTCACAGTACTGACACCACCTTAATATCCTTTATGAACACAATTAACAAAGCAAGAGGCTCAGCTAAACTTGTTTCTCCCTTTTTTCTTGACTTAGTCAATGTGTTTGATACTGTTGCTCACCTCTACTTTTACAAAAGCTCACTAATTTTGGTCTTTCCTCATTTTCTTTCAAATGGTTCTCAAACTACCTACCAAACAGACACCAGGCAGTCAAATGGCAAGACTGTCTTTCCACTTACCTACATACTACCACTGGAGTCCCTCAAGGCTCTATACTGGGTCCTCTTCTAGTCAGTGTGTTCATAAATAACTTAAATATCTCCTGTCAAAGTTCACTCACACAATATACCGATGACTGAACTAGCATCCGTTCTTCCAACACTCTGTCTCATCGTCTACAAATCACTCAGTATGCCTTTACCTCTATTGAGATCTGGCTTTTCAATAATCAACTGTTAGTTAACCCTTTTAAAACTAAGCTTCTACTTTCCCTCATAAAACACTTTCTCTAAATAAAACTCAACTCATTATACTCTTACGAAATAAAACCATTTATAAGTAGTTCCCTAAACTAAACCACTAAGAGTAACTACAGATGAACATCTTAAATTTGATCTTCATATCCAAAATTGTATTTAGCAAACCCAACAGAAACTGGGAATTCTCTAGAGGCACAGATATTTCCTAGAGATACTCACTAAATGTACCCTTGGCACAACTTATCTTCTATCCACACTTTTATGTGGTGCCCCAATACTTATAAATATACAAACTACCCTAAATTCAAAGATAGACATGTGTTATAATAAAATTGCTAAATTTGCCACTGATGCAAAATATTCTACACACCACTGTATACCTCTTCACACTTTCAGTTGGCTTGAACTCCCACAATACCATACCTTCCTTCAACTTAAAATGACTCAAAAAAATCATCTATAGATCTATGGCCTGCCCTGCTCTTCTTACAATATTTCATAACTACATACCCAAATGATCTTTCATATCAGAAAATAAACAACTTCTCACTCGACATTGACCATACCGATCAGCCGACCAAAGCCTATACTCTTTCTGTAGCTATAATCTGGAATACCTTCCCTTAATTATCAGAGCAAACAAAAATCATTCACCCTTCAAATTCTCACTAAAATAATATCTATGTAAAGCTTGGATCTGCTCCTGTTCTAATCCTGGTTAAATATATATCTATTTACTATACTATACATTGCTTAACTCTACTCCCTTTATTTAAATCTTTATCACTTCACAGCTTGACATCTCAGATCTAAATACTGGAGCTATATGCGTGTACCTTAAATGACCTTAATTGGTCTCCACTCTCTTTTATCGCTGCTCGTTACAATTGACATATTTGCTCCTTTCCATACAAGTTTACTTACCATTTTCCTCCTCTGTGAGCAAGCATTTCTCTGTTTTAGACAACCCTAGAATTTCATTTATACGTTTTCTTATATCCAAATGTAATCAGTGTATGTTTTGCTATTTTAATTTATGTTACATGTTTAAATGTACTGTATATCTAAATTAGTCCTCTCTGTATGTTTTGTCAAAATCTAGGAGCTTTTCTTCCCGGGCCTCCACTAAAAATGGGTTAATTCTGGCCCTGGTAGACTTTCCTGGTAAACAAATTTCAAATAAAATAGAATAAAATAAACAAGATTATCAAATATAATATCACTGTGCTATTTCATTTCTGACCTATATTACCCTTTCCTGTAGAAAGAACTGCCTGCACTTGTGCATTGACACAAATATGCTCCAACAACAATGGCTGTCAATTATCGAGAAAGTTATGCGGTGAAATGTTTTATATTTTTTTTCTTTTTTGCATTTCAACATTTCCCCTGGCCAGGTCACAAACTGAAGAGAAATGCATGTACAACTAAGAGCTTACCTGTCAACCACTTGGTGCAAGAAATCAGGACAAAGCCTAAAATAATGGGGAGACAAAGGCCCAAAAATTGGGATAGACATTAAATATTGTTCTTATAAACTTTGAAAGTTGCCAAAATAACAGGATTTTTGTTACCTTGCATTTTCTGAAGGATATGATGTCTAAAACTTAAATGTAGGTCTGTTTAGTGACTTTATTTCCTGAAAACCACACATTTTATGAAGAGCAGACCAAAAATATAAGGCAAAAATCAGGACATTCTGTAGAAATTCTGGGCAGGCGATAAGTATGGCTAAGAGTACAATTACGTCTGTGTTGAGTTACAGGCTGTGTCTGAGTTACAGCAGCAGTGCTATTCATATGTGATTGAGCAGTTATATAGGTTCTGTGCATCATAGCTACATACTTTAGAAATAATCCATGTCTAGGTTTGGATAATGCAGGATTTACCCATGGCTGACATGTTTAATCATGGCAGAGAAGCCTTAGTGATTAAAAAAAACATCAGTGGATAAATCCTGCATTACCCACACTCAGTCATGGATTATTGTTGTTATACAATTACATTATTTAAGAAAGAACATTTTTACCTTTTCTAAATAATTTTATTGTAGAAAAGGCTTAGTGTTCTTCTACCTGCTTCTCCTATTCTGGGACATGGTACATATGCACTGTGCATATTCTGCCATAAATGGATACGGCTGCACAGTACTTTTCTGTTATACCTTCTGTCCACATGGTCCTTATAGAATATCACTTTATCTATGAGTTTGCAGAATGCTGATATGGTTTCTTCATATTTTTGGTCTGTTTTTATAAAACTGTTATTTGTTGGCAAATATTTGTGGAATGAAGTCACTAAATAATGACCGGTATGTTAATGTTTATGGTATAATCTGGAGCTGCTTGTATGGACAGTCCCAGCTTTTTTTGTTGTTTGCTTGTTTGTTTGCTTTTCTTGCTTATTAATCTGCTCCACCAGTTTACTAGACTTAAAAATGTTTTTTTTTTTGTTTTGTTTTTTTAATATCTTCAAATTCTGCACTTACTGGCATGGAGAAGTTGTGTTAACGGAAGTATTTCTGGTGAGGTTTGGAATGAGCATGGTGATTGGTCTGTCAAATCAGAGTGCAAAGTTTTGAATACTAAATTTGTTTTTGTTTAACAGTGTGCATTTTGGTTCCTTTGTTCTAGTTTTAGACAAAACCAAACATGTGGAGGAAAGGGCAAGAATCTGGCCATGTTTTAAATATTGAAGTTCTTCATTTTAAAAGTTAATCGAAAGACTGGATTTGTATAGCATTTATGTGCATTTTCTGTGGATGACAGGATGTCTGACACTTGTTCTGCATTGTTGAGTAACTGTAACAGACAGATCAGTGACAATGTACAAAATTCTGCAAAGGAATGTAGGATTGGCCAAACGTCTTTCGACTGGTGTATGTTGGATTTACAATGGGCATGCTAATTGGGATGATCAATCAGCATTCACATTTTTCAAAATGAATGACCCTTTACTGTATGATAGGCATGTTCAAATGCTTATGAATTCCATACTTGCATTGTTATGAAAGCAGATCTGTTCAGGAGTTTGGGTGGCCACGGTAGTGCAGAGGTTATCATTGTCGCCTCACAGCAAGAGGTTCTCCGGTTGGTTGGAATCTGAATGTCCTCCCTGCCGTCACATGAGTTTCCTCCGGGTGCTCTGGTTTCCTCCTACATTCTAAAGACATGCAGTAGGTGGACTGGACACTCTAAATTGCCTGTAAATGTGAGTGGTATGAATGAATTACCATGGCGGGGCTAGCCACCCAGCGGTGTAAACCTAGGCACGAGATGATTGTCACTGCTGAAGTAACACCCCGACCCCATGTGCAGAATGGGAAAAGGGGTTGAGTATGGATGGATGGATGGATCTGTTCAGGATTTGGGTTTATGACCGAATTGTACACTAGGAAGGATGCACTATGCATCTTTTATACATGGCAGGACATGTCTGTGAGTTCCTCTCACTGAAAATAATCTTTCAAATAGAGGATTCATCCGTACTGCCAGCTAGAGCAAATGAATGGTTGGAACATCTCATGAAACTGTTTTAATATGAGTGACATGTCCCATACTCCAAACAGAGCAGCAAGATATATGACTAAACAGCAAAAGACAGATGATCTAAAAAAACATAAACATAAGGTTAGATGGACTGAAGTAGTAAAACTGCTGCAACATTTCAGCCTTTCTAGAAAATGTCTTGCCCAAAGTTTTGCAGCTAAACTTTACCCAGTAAAGAGAAGTGTTCATTGTACCTTGATAACTCCTCTCATACCATTCTAAACTCCTATTTCTACTGTGTTTAAGCTTCTGAGCTAGAAAAATTCCCAACCCACTGCAAACACTGCCCACATAAATAAGCCACTAAATAAAAAAACAATAACAATTCTCAAAATCCCAAAATAGTAACACTCTACTTATTTAAATGCATTGAACCCTATGATCACATGATACTGCTAGAAAGTGGTTAAAAGACACACTCTTCAAAACTGAATGATACACATTTCACTAAATAAATAAATAAAGTACCATTTTTGTCAGAAGCCCTATTTTAATCTTCTTGCCCTTAAAATGCATTTAATATTCTCAGAATACATGAGCTAAGTCTGCTGTATAACCTTACACTAGATCTACCACGTAAGGTCAAAGATATTCATAGTGTGATGATTGGGGAGAGATGGGTGAAGGCTGTCAGCCTAGTCAACTAGAATTTGATATATAATTCTGGCATTTGTAAATAAATTTAAAATACAGGCATGTTTTCTTGAGTGTAAAAGAACACTGTGTAATGTGGAATGCAAAATATGTGACAAAATTGCACTCTACTGGCCCAGTGAAGCATGTTGTGACCCTTTCATGTTAGAATTTGGCCCCAGTGCATCTGGATGAAGGTTTCATGCTTATTGTTTTAAGGCTAAAGTTTATGACCAGAATTTAGATGTGGAATTTGCTTTATTGTTCTAGTTTCTGTTAGAATATACATGTGAAATGTCTTCTATTGTTGTAAGTTTCTGAGCAGGTGTTAGATTGCTAAATAATGCAGTTTGTTTGCCTGGGAAAACCTAAGTGTCAAAAATGATGTAATTTGGAAGGGCCTTAGAGACATGTTTGTTATTAATGTTTAAATACTATTTCTCACAAGAGACTGAAAGCATTTTGACTTTGGACATCTAACTCAGCACTGTGCCTTATGCTCACATATAAGTTTTAGCACTGTGATTTCTTGTTGGAATAGTTAAAGTTAGTAAAGATTAATTAGGTATTTTTCTTTGAAATCAGACCTGTTCTACTGTATTATTTTAAGTTTCTGTGTGATTTGTGAACTCTTAGATATCTCTGTGGTATAGTAGTTTTGTCTTGTGTTTTAATTATTTATTATTAAATATTTTTAAAACCTTCTGCCTGTGGCTGGTTTGTGTAGAGATAAGCTCTAGAGTACATTGCATATTTATCGAGGTTATTATAATAAGCCACTCTAAAGTAAGCCTTGACTGTTAGTCATACTACCATTGGATAATAATATTGCACAGTAATAAATGGACACCCTTTTAAGGGCCTTTTAGTAGCTGATATTATTAGTTGGGTGGTGGCAGTAATTACTACCGTATAGTCTGGGTAAAGAGGCACAGCTGGAGAATCTGTGTCAGCCTTTCCCAGGAGTGTCTGTGAAGTTGTATAAATACTTATCTCAAAGTGTGTGTGTGTGTGTGTGTGTGTGTGTGTGTGTGTGTGTGTGTGTGTGTGTGTGTGTGTGTGTGTGTGTGTGTGTGTGTGTGTGTGTTGTGTCAGCTACTTGGCAGGAACACGAAGCACTGGTTGGACAGAGAGGGTACTGGAGGTTCTATCTTGCCCAGCTAGGCTGAGACCTGGACCCTATAGCTGTGCCAGTGGGGAGTCTTATTGGGGACCTGGTGAGCAAGGGAGCAGCCAGCCCCAGACTGACTGTGATCTCTGTGTGCACTTAAGGGAAATTGTACTTTACTGTGTGTATTAGTTATCCTTTCCTCTTCTATGAGACAATTTCCCTGGTGTTAGTGGTGAGGACTGAAGCTCCTTGACTGCTGGGCCAGGGCACGGTCATCACACATAGCTTCTTACTAAGTTTACAGCCAATGAGTCACCAAGAAGCTATACCATGTCACCTCGTACTGGTTGGGCCCTAACAATGCTCTAATGGGTAAGGATAGAGATATATTTGTCAAGCCAGCCATTTTAGTGCCTTGTTTTGGGACCCAAGGAGATTTCACTACTGCCATGTCCTAAAGTATGCTGGGTCTATTTGCTGCACACCAAGTGGTATGTCCCATATGCAAGGCTAATATATGTTTTTGTACAATTTGTTTTCATTATTTGGTCATGATTGGTGTACGGTTTCCTTAATAAAAGTTTGCTTGTTAAAAGACAAAGAAATAATAAATAAATAAATGGTTGATCTGATAGAGAGCTCCGTAATGTTCACTATTGGAGCCTCACTTATCACAAATTAATCAGTTATGCTTGGTACATGTATGTCATGAAATATGTACATGCCTGTCTGATTTAGGGTAGTTGCAATGGAGAACAGATGAACAGCAGTGGCAGATCGCTTATTAATGTACCCCACAAGTTTATCTAATTTAAGTTTAAACTTTTGCTATGACATACTACAATCCGTAATACTTTTTAAAAAAAGGTGTTGGATTCTCATGAGCAAATAATGACATTCATTGTAATTACATTTTTTTTTTTAAATGAATGTTAGTTCATGTAGTCTTATTTTGTGAACTTACTAAATCAGTAGCATTGCTGTTTTCAAAAGTATCTGATTTGGAAGTGTTCTCCATGCATCTGTTGCTCAGAAGATGAGAAATATGCTACAAGTATACAACTAAGACAAACTACATAAAGAAATAGGAACAGAAAGTACTGGGTCACGTCAGAGGCTTGGAAGGTCATCATTAAGAAAACAAGAGGTGTTTCATTGTTATATAAAGCTTGGTATTAAGTACCATAGTTTAGGTTATGCTATAACAGCATAACTATGCAAAGATAACCATGTGAGCAGCCAGAATGCAATTCCAATTGAATATTTTACTGTGTACTTTTTAAGAAATGAATAGATCAGGTTAAACTCTGGCTTGATGTGTGTGCTTTTTTTTTTTTTTTTTTTAGAAATAATTCCTGGGAAATGCCATTCAGAAGTGAAAAGGCATATGAGGGAACAGTTTTAGTTGCACACCAGGCTGTGATTTATTTGATGTCTAGTGGCATGCAAAGTTGATTAACTAGTTGAATCTAACCATGCTGGAAATGTGAGATTCTAGCTCACTGAAGAAGGGGAGATGGGAGTAGTAACTTGGTCAGGAACTGAAACTTGCAAAACTGTTATTCGTAAAAAGACTGTTTTGCCTCGGTAATTTCTTGACATTTTTGCAGAGAATGTGTAGTACATTAGTTGGAACAACATTTGTAAAACTCAGTGCAGACCAGTCAATGACACATGATCTGCGGACTCTCAAATTTGCAGTTTTTTCAGGTGTTCCATCAAGTGAATGGTAGTCTAGTCTGACAACAAATAGTAGGGCTACTTGTCAGAATCTGTGCATTATAGGACAGATTTAGCTTTCCAAAGAAATTAAGAGGTCTGCCCCATCAGGGCAGACAAGGATTAAAAAAAAAATAAAATTTAGAATGAGTCCTTATTTTGTTGCAGGCAGCTTTGGGAGGTGTTGTAATTTATGGCAAGATAAAAAATATATGTTTTTCATTTGCCTGTAGTGGTCCTTGCATATCTCTCTCTCTCTCTCGCAGTAGATATATCTATTTATATATATATATCTATATCTATATCTGGGTCTACTGTAAAAGACCAAAAATGTACTTGTTTGAAAATGAACAGTGGACCCTCAGTTACGCAAAAGTGCACTTCCGCGAAGCATGGTTCATCGAACCGTTCAGGGAAACTGAAGCACCGAGGCACACTACAGTGTGGAATAGGGAATTTACCTGTTCCCCACTGTAGTGCGATCTGGGAGTTGGTATATTTAAGTAGAGGGGGTGTGAGGGGCAAAGCCCCCCACTCAATGTAATGTTAGTAAGTGTTTTCTGTTTTTTTTTATCTTTTTACCGGTTCATTGAACCGAGTTTCGCGAAAGTGCACTTTCGAATAAGTGCACTTTCGCATAACTGAGCGTTATACTGCTCTTTTTCGAATAAGTGGTATTCGATCAAAAGCAGCAGACCCATATATATATATATATATATATATATATAGAGAGAGAGAGAGAGAGAGAGAGAGAGAGAGATGAATATAGTTTTATATATATATATATATATATATATATATATATATATATATAGTTTATATATATATATATATATATATATATATATATATATATATATATATATATATATATATAATAGATAGCTATAGATATACATATACATATTTTTTCTGTTTTGTGTTATATCGTCAAACATAAACTACAAAATAACACAACAAGCTTCAGACTGCTATAAGAAGTCCCTACAGCTATAAGCAATCTTTTTTTTAATTTCACCCCAGGCATTTCTCTAGATTCTTAACTGCTTATAATACTTTATTACAAACATTTTCATCTGAAGCTCTGTTTCAGGAAAGAAAACATTTGTGTTTTAATTAATGCAAGCAAATAACATTTTTTGTCAAAGAGACCAAATAATATTCTTAGTGCAACGAATCACCTATAGTGTAGCTTAAACAAGTCAAAGTGTAATGTTAAAGGAAAATGGGACCCCTAAAAGTCATGATGTAATGTTAAAACTAAAGTGGTGCCCTTTAATTAGGGAAGAAGCTAGAACCTTGTCACGTTTTGGTCCAAGCACTCTAACTACTGAGTTGGGAAAAAACATCGTGACTTGCAGTCTCCAGAACTTTCCTTCCAGAAAACATGCATCTACGGCTGTTGCTTCACTGCAACCAACAATAAAATAAGGCTGTTTACCAATGAGCTCAGATTTTATCCATGCAACTGCAAGGCAAATTGTTATTTAAAACTGTCAACTGAAATGTAAAAGAATCTTTGTTTTACAAGACTGCATGCTCTAATGCTGGAGCCAAATTCCACTGTACGAATATGAACTACTGCTGGAAACAGTACAATCACAGTACATTATTACATGAATGAAAACTATGGCTGCAGGTAATCCTATCAAAACAATGAACACACAAATGTTCAAACCTACAAATACTGATCACAAAAGACTGACACACAAAACAACAAAACATAGACATTAAAAAAAATCTTTAAACATATTTTATGCAGGAGGCAAGGCCACCTGGACTTTCACATCCCATGCTAATTATATATAGCAACTCCAAGATCCCACATCAACTGGGAAAGGGCAAATATAAAATGCTGGAAGTAAATGAGCTTGATATTCTAAACCAACAATTAAATGCCTGTATCCAGTAAGCAGATATCAGCTGTGGTGGGCAATCTTTTACATGGCCCTTACTGAAATCAATCCATTATGTAATTTGTAGCTGAGTGATTCCTGAGTGAAAAAACAGCTGAAACTGGTTAGTGTGAATATTGCATAAGCATCACACACTCACAAACACACACACACACACACACACACACACACACACACACACATATATATATATATATATATATATATATATATATATATATATATATAGTATGTACATATGTGTGTGTGTGTGTGTGTGTGTGTGTGTGTGTGTGTGTGTGTGTGTGTGTGTATGTGTGTGTGTTCCTATCAGATGACCGAAGACGCAGTCTTTTGAATGTGTCTTGGTCGAACTTGAAAAGACGAAAAGGCAAAATGACGAAGCAGCATATACACAAATTCTTTCCCTGGGAAAGAAATAGCTTGGCCGCGTCTATTATTTTGCTGTTTTCGTCACTGTAGTACAGTCTCGGAGCTGATATACTTAAGTAGGGGGTGTGTGGGGGGCAAAGCCCCCCACTTTATGTTATGTTTTAAGTGTTTTTTTTTTTTTGGAACAGCGATTTATTTCCCTTGGAAAAAAAATCGCTGTTGTAAGCATTCGAGTTTGTAAGCTTTCACTTACATGGGGTTGATAAATCATAGTTCGCTTTTCTAAGCGTTCAATGATTTAATATAGACCCATATCATACACATGACATGGTATTTTACTAGGGATTGGACATTCAAATTTTCCCTTAGAACTAGCTGGTTTCTCAGTAGTAGCGCTAAAATCTGAACCCCTGTGACTAGCACTTGCTCTAGAACCTGCTGGACAGCACTAGGAAGCCTTAAACTGATATAAGCACTCAACTTTCCTTGTTAATAAGGAGAAATTAATTGTAGGCACTAAACAGCCTATAAGTGCAAAGTACCTTGCAAAGGTAAGGGAAAACCGCTCTTGTACTTTACAAAAAAGCACCTAAACTGGCATGTCCAAGGTTCAGCTTCCAGTGATTTCTCCTGACCACCTGGTTAATTTGGGCATACTGGGGCAATGCAGCAACTGCCTCATGTACACAGACAACCCTCTCTTCCTACCACCCAAGACTACAACCTGCGAGAGATGCACTTACATAGCCAAACTGGAAGCAAAGTTCTCTCCAGCCAAGATTGTGCTAGATAGTCAAGAGAAGAAGGTTAACACCTGCACTACACCTCAAGCAACATATAGCCCTTCAAAACCCACACCATCAACACCCACACATAGCAACACTAAATCCACATATGCAGAGGCCCTTAACATTAACCTGCCCAAGCAACACAGACCTCTGAAGCTGAAATGTAAACAAACACCACTCACAACCAAAGTGACACATAGCTCACAACACCAGTGTGACACCCAACAACAGCCCCTAAGGCAAGACAGCGTACCCAACACTTTAGTCATAGGTGACTCTATAGTCAGCTACACTGATGCCCCACACACCAGGCTGAACAAGGAGAAAGTTACAGTCAGCTGCCTGTCGGGTGCGAGGATCCACTACATAACGCATGCACTCAAGTCACTCCACAACAAGTGCAAATAAGACTCTGTCATTGTCCATGTTTGAGTGAATGACTTGAGACGTACCTCCCTGGACTACATGAAAAGAGACATGGAAGAGCTCTTGGGTCATGTGGCCCAGGCAGGTATGACCCTAGCCTTGAGTAGCATCCTGCCTTCACCCAGAATTATACCACAGGATAAGGACAATATAATTGACTTCAACAATTGGCTATGCTTCTGGTGTCATTCAAAGGGGATCCAGTATCTGTCTGCCTGGGATGAAGTGATTGACAAACCACAATGCTTCTCCAGAGATGGTCTGCACCTGTCACCCTTGGGATTCAGGTTACTGGATAAAGCTCTTGCCACCCCTATAGTGCCTTTTTTAGGCAAGGTTCAAAGGACAAAACTACCACCGTAACAGATACAAGCATGAAAAATCTGAAGGTAATGCTACTCAATGCTAGAAGTCTAAATCCCAAAATGCTCTCTCTCGAGGCACTCATAAAAATGGAGAATATTGATATCTGTGCAGTAACTGAGACCTGGTTTAAGGCTCCAGAGAGCACCCCTGCAATACCAGGCTACAGCTCTTACCACACTTTTCGGCCACCAAACCAAGACCGAAACACTAAAGGTGAAGGAGTGTCCATATTCACCAAGGATATTCACACCTCCAGGCTGGTTGCCCAACACAATGCATCTGAAATTCTCCAGGTGCAACTAACACTAGGTAAGACTGCAATCCAAATTGTAGCTTGCTACAGACCCCTCACCATGCTCCAACATTCTCACTGCACCTTTCTAAACATACTGGAAAATATTAAGATACAACCAAACACCTTAATACTGGGTGATTTCAACTACCCTGCCATTAACTGGGAAAACTACTCAGGTAACAACACCTTTTCCCAACGGTTCTTGGAATTCATAAATTCCAATGCCCTGGATCAACTAATCCATTGTTCCACCAAGGGCTCTAATATCCTAGACCTGGTCATTACCAACATGGGAGATAGATGCTCCACACCAGTGGTCATCCCGTCATTAGTCAGGTCTGACCATAAGCAAATCACCCTTGACATTCACATCCCTCCCCTAACCCCCCCCCAAGGAAACCTCCGTAAAAAACTTCTCCAAAGCCAACTTCATGCTACTCAAGTAAGAAGTGACAAATGTCATGACACCCATGCAGATGGGAGCTGAAAGTTCGACTGCTGAATCCTGCACTAAGGTACTGTACGAGCACATCCACTCGTGCATGAATCGTGCCATCCCAAATAGAACCAATACGCTCTCCTCCAAAAAAAGGAAGCCAATCTGGTGGTCCCTTGCCATAAACAAACTATACAACAGAAGAAAGAATCTATTGCAGAAAAGAGGAAAATCCCAGGATGCAAATAACTCTCTTACCAGCCTCAGTAAGAAGCTGAGATCCCTCATAAAATCCTCCAAAGCTAGTTACGAAAATAAAATTGCCAAAGATTCCAAAGACAACCACAAGGCATTCTATAGTTATGTGAAGAATCTAAACGGCAATGCTCAGATATGCTCTGAGCTGCAACAGAATGGCATTAAATATACTGATCCCAAGGATATTGCCAATATCCTGGCAGATCAATTTAATGCCAACTTCACCCCCCTCTCACCCCCTAAAGGGCCCATATCAATACCAAAAGATTGCCAAATTCTGGTAATCATGGCCACATAGGTAGAAACCGCACTCTCCAAAGCTAAGAATACAGCATCCATGGGACCAAATGACATCCCAGGCTGTGTACTACATGAACTACAAAATGAACTGGCACCTTACCTAAGTGTCATGTTTAATCATAGCCTCATCTCAGGCTTCATGCCCACTGAATGGCGCACAGCTACAGTTATCCCACTCCACAAGGGGGGATCCACCTTGGATCCCGGGAACTACTGTCCCATCAGTCTGACGAGCCTGATCTGCAAGGGCATGGAATGCATTATCATGGAACTTTTAAACAAAGACATTGGCAACCTTCAAACACTGGACCCCACCAGTTTGGGTTCGTGAAGGGCCAGTCTTGTCTCCTGAACCTAATTGACTTCTTTGAATCAGTCTCCAGAGCTGTGGACGAGGATAAGGCAGTCCACACAGCCTATCTGGACCTCGCCAAGGCCTTCGACATCATCCCCCACTTTGGAATCATAGATAAACTTACTAAGCTGGGCATAAATCCCAACGTCACTCGATGGGTTGCCAACTGGCTTACTGACAGAACCCAAACTGTAAAAGTAGCCGACTCCAAATCCAGCTTCAGACAAGTGACAAGTGGAGTACCTCAGGGTTCACTCCTTGGATGGCTCTTGTTTGGCATCTACCCCTCTGAAGTACAGGCCAACACTAAGACACTTTGGCTAACAAAGTTCACAGATGACTGCAAACTGGGAGCCATTACTGGATCCCCAAATAATGTTGATATTCTACAAAAGGGCCTTACAGAAACAGATGCTTGGTGCCAGAGCCATGGGCTCAAGCTTAATGCCAAGAAATGTATAGTTAGCCCCTTTGGGAAAAAACATGTACCCATGAATTACCACATAGGTGGCAGTACACTAAACACCAAAAGTGTGATACTTGGGGACACAGGTGGACAGTGGTCTCACCTTTGATAACTACATTGCCACAACAGTCAGGAAATCCTTCTATGTGGCACACCTCATCACTAAGGGTTTTTCATCCAGAAAAAAAGGAGGTCATTGTCCCACTGTACTCATCCCTCGTTAGACCCATTGTAGAGTACAATTCCCCATTTGGTATGTACCTCACAAGAGATCTGCAACAGCTGAAAAGGCTGCAGAAATACCTCACTAAAGGAATTACAGGCCTAAAGCAGATGCCCTATGCTGACCATCTAAAAAAACTCCAGCTATACTCTGTGGCATATCGTCTACTCAGATGCGATTTCTACTTAACATACAAAGCCATGTCAAACCCTGAGCTGTTGGACATGCTCCACTTAAAGAAATCCCAATCCCTCAGAGCCACACGCTCCAGGGATCTAAACCTTGTCATCACAATGAACAAAACATGCTGGAGGGACAGGTTCCTGACCCAGAGACTCCCCATACTCTGGAATAGACTACCCATACATGTCAAGCAGAGAACCTCCTTGGCCCTCTTCAAAAGTAACCTTGACGATTGGATGGGAGATAGAAAATTCACCCCGGGGATCACGTTAGTCGCCCTGATAGACAGGGGTCTAGGGAAGTAAATATTGTGGAAAGAAATGTCCAGGGAATTGTTATGGATAGGCTTGTATAGGCCCTAGGGCCGATAGCCTAGAACCAGTCTATGAACCTATGAACCTATGAAACTCAAATATCTGTCATTATTTAGTGAATTCAGTCTTCAATGGTTTGCTTGAAAATCACAATTTCTATGAGGAATAGACTAAAATATGAGACAGAAATCTGGACATTATGTGAAATTCTGGGCAGTTGAGAGGTATGTGATCTATGAGACCATTTGCAGCTCATTTTTTTCTGCACATATCTGGTAATATTGTCTGAGCATTGGTTAGGATTAGTATGTTGGGTGGGCCTTTCCTTGCAGATCCTTTCAACTGTTGGCTACTCTACTGTTAGGTTGCCACAGCAACCTTCAAGTAAGAAAGATTAGAGCTTGAGTTTCATCTCACCAGTTCAGTAAAGTCAGGAAATCAAATAAATAAGATTACATTTTTGTAACAGTGTATGTTGGTATAAGGTTTCAGAAGAAGGATACACTGTTTCTCCTTAGGTGAAAACAGTATATGCTCTGTTTGGGAAGATAAAAAAAAAAAATTGTTCATATAAAGTGCATAGCAAACCTTTCGATTGTGTTTTCTGGCCTGATATTTTTTTTCCTCCACTGGCATATTTTTTTTAGTAGCATGTGCAGATTAACCTCTGTTTTGTCTTTTCTGCTCAAGGCACCTGTTCTGTGATTTTAGACATAATTCTCAACAATTTCTAATTGACATTGGCAAACATCAGATTTTAGCTTATAATTTTGCTTCAACCTTACCAAAATCAGTCACACTGAGAATAAAAATGGTGGATTATAATAAAAAAATGATTTTAAATGTATAGATGTTCTTTATTTCGCAGAAGTTGATAACTTATTTCAGAAAATGCATATTAATTCACTTACTCTTATTGTTTCGGCTTTCTAAATCAGTGATACTAATATTTAAAAACTGTCCCTGATTTGAGTGCTCTGACCCTAAATATTTTGGGCTGTCCCTGATTCTGGTGTTGAAAGTATGAAAGCTGTGTATCAGCTTAGCTGGCAAAACTGAACCACTTCTAACTGCTTTCAAAACATATCCTTTATATACAGCTCATGTCATTAATTATGAATGATCAAATCATGAATGCAAGCTATTTGAATACAAAAAAAACTAACAGCTTAGTACAAATGTAAACAATGATTTTCATCTTCCGCTAACATTTTATATCCATACTCAATTATTGCTTTGATATAGCTGTGCCCCGTACTGTCACTGTGATGAGTGTTTGTCTTTTGTACTTGTTTCAATGACAAATAGATAAAAATGCATGATTCAACAGTCAAGAAACCTTAGGGCAAGGGTTTTATATATAGTATGGAACACCATCCATGTTCCTCTAAATCAGATCATTAGTGATTTAATTCATTGCCTTGGAGGCCATTCAAACTATTCTGAATTCATGTCCCATCCACAGTTGATGCTCTTGTTTTTTAAGTGCAGCCTGAATCTTCTAGAATGTCAAAAACTTCCATTCAAAACTTTTCTGATGAACAGCACAAAGAGGTGACAACAACCGAATGCTGTGGAACTTAATTTTAAGTTTATAACTGCTCAGCTACCTAATAATAAAACTAGGTTACAAAATATTTCAAGTGAAAACAATGCAGTTTCTAGCTGAATCTTGTATCACATAGATAATGCAGAGAAATAATTGAAAATCTGCTAATAAACAGAGCAACTGTGCCCTTTCTGCTCCTTTCCGCTCTATCTACATGAATACATACAGATATATTTGTGCCATTGGGAAAATTACAGCACCTTTATAGAAATTATTCAGAACAGATGTGTTTTATAGTATTAAACTTCAATAAAAGGAGCAACAAAAACTGTTTTACTATTCAGAATATTGGAGAATCATCACTGTGGAAATTTACCCTACAGGCTTAATATTACATTTCAGAATTTAAGGGTCACATAATGCTCCTTCTTATGGATGTAAGAGTAGTAAAGCATTAAAGAAGATGCAGAACTGATTATGAAGGAAAGGTGCTTTGCTTTTATTTGTTTATTCCTGTACCTGGTATGACTACTGGAACCACTTTTCACTTTTACCTCTGTGAAGTGTCTATATATGTGAAGTCTTCAAGTGTAAGACAGAAATGAAAAAGGTTAAATGTCTGTTTCAGTGGGATCTGAATCAACTGCATCTGTTATTTTGATTCGTTATGCTAACTACTGAGGTATAAAAGGCCACAGAAGTAGCACACCTCAGATACTTCTGTCAAATAGGTGTATGTACAAGGTAACTCTTGTACAACAGCAGATAATCTGTATATTGCATACGATATTCAGTACTACTATTTCTCACTGTTGCTTTGTGCCTGAGATATTAAATATAATATGCTACTTATGTTAATGGCTGAAATGTTAAGGACCACTTCTACAATTCATGAATGGCTTAGCTCAGGTACAAGGTCTGTGTCTGGAATAAGCCACTACAAAGCTGATCTCATTTTAGGATGATGTTCTCTCAGGCTATTGTTGGATGTTAAAGAAAAAGAATTCCAGGCTCTGACCACCACAGCTAAACACTACACATAGATTTATTGATGTAAAAAATATAAAAAGGTTAGCACTTTCACAGCAAGAAAATAATCCTTCTTCAGACCATTGCTGGATGTTGCATATAGTGGTTTACATTTCTGTTGGATGGCAAAGGACAGATATATCATAGGATCACAGGAGGTTACTAGGCTATTGGCGCTAAAGCCCCTACTAGCCTACCCATGTTACACCCTTCATCCCCTATGGACCAAGATATATAGTCTATGTTTACACGCAAGTCTAAGATCAGGACTGTCTGCCCATCTAAGAGTGACATAGGTGAAACCCCCAGTGCAAATTTATGGTTTCCCATCCAATTGTCCAGGTTATACTTAAATTGGGTCATTAAGGAGCTCTGTTTTACATGAATTAGGAGTTTGTTCCAGAGGAGTGGCAACCTCTGGGTGACATATCTGTCTCTCCAGTATGTCCTGTCAATATCACAGGCTAGGTTAAGATCCCTAAAGTGAGTGAATCTTGTCCCATTGGATTTGCAGATGTCCAGCAGCTTCATCAAGTCAGGGTCTGAGACTGCTCTGTAGGCCAGACACAAGTCACCTCTAAGCAGTCTATACAATACTGAGTAAAGTGATAGGGCCTTCAATCTGCCCATTTAGATCCTGTGTTGTAAGCCATATATTTTCTTGATGAGAAACCTCTGAGGTCTCTCCAGTTGCTGCACCTGCCTAGTGAGGAACATACAGAAGAAAGCATTGTACTCTTATTGGTCTGATGAGAGCCAAGTACAGGGGAGTTATAACCTCCTTAGCTTTGGATGCTATACACTTGCTTATGAGGTGTGCAACATAGGATGCCTTCCTACTAAGACACTGTATATTTATTCTAAAAGTCCCAGTGATTGATGCTGCAGCAGTATGGGATTTAAAAGAGGCAAAGTGTATGCAGTAATACTGCCATACATTAAGTTTACTGCTGACATTTGTAGTTCCCTATGGCATTTAAACATTTAGGGAAGTGTCCAGGTAATCAGGACAAGGCATGTGTGCTGTTTGTACTTTACTGCTGCTAGAAAGACAAGTACCACCTTCTGCTGTCCAGTGGGCAATGCATTTAATTTAGCCAGGTTAATTGGTATATATTCTATGAGATGTATTTATACCATATTTGGTGATTCCACTTAATTAAGATGATTGTCAGGTGATTGTTCAAAAAGTATATATTCATGCTTTTTATAGAAGTGTTTGTCTGATGAAGCAACTTTGTGGTTGTGAAAGCACTTACTAGTTCTATTTTATCCTACATTAAACTACGTTTTTATACTATGACTTCAGCCTTGTAGGCTCAGTGCATTTATTTTTCAGTTTTGCCAACTTCCAACCCAAAACAGTAGCCCATTCTCACACTGAGAGTCAAACCCAGGCTACTTAGGTGAAAACCAGAAATCCTAACTGCTAGCCCATATGAGATATCCTCCACAAATGTATGATAATGCAAAACCTGTTCATAGATTCATAGGTTCATAGGTGTGTACTAGGCTAATGGCCCTGGACCCTTTACAAGCCTAGCCCATAGGATTAAGCTGGCATTGTGCTACCCGACCTTAGTTCCCAGTGCCTCTGTCGAGTAGAGCTACTGGAGTGATCCCCAGGGTGAATTTTCTATTTCTCATCCACTCATCAAAATTTCTCTTGAAGAGGGCCAGTGAGTTGCTCTGCTTGACATGTATGGGAAGTCTATTCCATAGCGTGGGCACTCTCTGGGTTATGAACCTGTCCTTCCAGCATGTTCTTTTGATTGTGGTAATGAGGTTGAGGTCACTGGAGTGTGTGGTGTGGAGGGACTGAGATTTCTTTAGATGTAGCATTTCTAACAGAGCTGAGTCAGACATGGCTTTGTAAGTCAAGCAGAGATCACCTCTAAGTAGGCAATATGAGACAGGAAATAGCTGGAGTTTTTTGAATCTGTCCATATAGGATAAATGCTTAGGGCCTAGGATCCTCTTTGTGAGGTACTTTTGCGGCCTCTCTAGTTGTTGCAGGTGTCTAGTGAGGTACATGCCAAATGGGGAATTGTACTCAATGATTGGCCTAATGAGGGAAGAGTAGAGGGAGACAATGACCTTTTTCTTCCTGGATGCAAGACCCTTAGTAATGAGATGTGCCACATAGAAGGACTTTCTGACCACAGTAGCAATGTGGTGGTCAAAAGAGAGGTTGCTGTCAACCTGTGTTCCCAGATCTCTTATAACGCTTTCTGTGTTCAGTGGACTACCATTAATGTGCTAATTCAAGGGAACTGTTTTTTTCCCCAAAGGGGATGTCAACGCATTTTTTGGCATTGAGCTTAATGCCATGATTCTGACACCAGTCATTGGTCTCAGTGAGGGCTTTCTGTAGGATGTCACCATCACTTGGGGAGTTAATAATAGCTCCCAGCTTGCAATCATCTGTGAACTTTGTCAGCCAGAGTCCCTTTATGTTGGCCTGGACTTCAGAGAAGTAGATACCAAACAGGAGAGGACCTAAGATCGAACCCTGTGGGACTCTAATTGTGACTGGTCGGCAGTCTGACTTGGAGTCAGCTACTTTCACACTGTGGGTTCTATCTGTGAGACAGTTTGCAAGCCACCTAGTGATATAGGGGTTGATGCCTAGCTTAGTGAGTTTTTCTATGATTCCTGAGTGGGGAATGGTATCAAAGGCCTTGGCCAGATCAAAGTAGGCTGTATGAACCGCCTTGCCTTCATCCATAGCTCTGGTGACTGACTCAAAGAAGTTGACCAAGTTGAGCAGGCATGATCTGCCCTTTACAAAACCAAACTATGTAGGATCAAGAGTTTAGAGATTCCCTATAGCCTTGTTTATTAGGTCCATGATGATGTGTTCCATAGCTTTGCATATCAGACTCATCAGGCTAATGGGGCAATAGTTCCCAGGGTCTGTAGTCGCTCCTCCTCCTTTGTGAAGAGGGATGACTGTAGCAGTGTGCCATTTGGTAGGGACAAAGCCTAAGGTGAGACTATGATTGAACAGGGCACACAGGCGAGGTGCCAGTTCACTCTGCAGTTCATGTAGAACACAGCCAGGGATATTGTCAGGTTCCATAGAAGCTGTATTCTTGGCCTTGGACAGTGGTGTTTTAACCTGTGCAGCAGTAATACCGGGTGCCCGGCAATCTACTGGTATTGTGATTGGTCCTTTGGGGAGGGGTAAAGGTGGCACTGAATCTGTCGGCTAGTATATTGGCAATATATGTTGACTTGTAATAGGAGGTACCATTGTGCAGTAGCTCAGAGCAAATCTGGGTATTGCCATGGAGCTTCTTTACATAACTATAGAAGGCTTTATGGTTGTCTTTACTATCTGCTGCAATTCCATTTTCATAGCTATCTTTAAAGATTTTGATGAGGGATCTCAACTTTTTGTTGAGGCTGATAAGGGAGTTTTTCCAGTCTTGGGACTTCACCTTATTCCGCATCAGTTTCCTCCTTCTGTTGTAGAGTTTGTTTATGGCAGGGGAGCACCAGATTGGCTTCCTTTTTTGGAGGAGAGCATCTTGGTTTTATTTGGTATGATGAGATCCATGCATTTGTGTACGTGTTCATAGAGTGCATTGGTGTATGATTCAGTGGTCATGCAACTATTCTCCATTTGCATGGGTGCCGTGAAGTTAGCCACCTCTGTTTTTAGGAGCCCAAAGTTATAACTTACTAAGTTTACAAGAACAATTTTTTAAAAGCTGTCCCTGACTTGTAATATAACAAAGACAAAAGGAAAGCTATTGTGTTTCCTTCTGCAATATGTTTTGGGTTTTTGTTTTCAAAAGGATATGTGATCAATATTTCTTGGTCATATTTGCAGCCAGTATTTCTTATAATCGTATATACATTGATACATTTAAACAGACAAATGTCTCTTTAAAGTTCTAACACTTGGTTATTGTCTCTATCTCAAAAGAAAACTTCAAATAAAAGAATAAAGCTATACCCTTAGAAGCAGTCAAGAAAACACATACTAATCATACCAAGATTCAGACCTGCAGTTGGTCAAAAAGCCTTCTCCTGGTTGGAACCTGCAATACGGAACCAACTACTTATCTGGATAAAACAAAATCCAAATCTTTGGCATCCTTTAAGGATCTTAAACTTCATTTGGAAAACAAATTTAAGTCAATTTGCTTCCGATACTCTGGATAAATACTTGCATTTTATTCCAGTACTTGTATTCTTGCTCTATTAATGCTGCATGTGTTGTAAATAAGGAAACTCTTGTCACATTGTAAACTCTCCATAAGAATATCGTATAAACTCTTAGACTTTTCTGTATATATTTACTATTACTAATGTTTTTGCTCGTTGTATAACACCCGCATCTGTGAGCACTGTGACATTTGTCCATAAATCTATCTATAATTTGAATAACTAAAACCATATTGTATAGTTTGATTTATTTTTCTTTTTTGTGCAACTGTGCCCAGTTCATCACTTTAAAGGGTCAGTAGACCTGCTCAATTACATAGTTATCAAGTTAAAATAAATAAAATAAAAATAATCCCCAGGACTTTTGAACAATGGTGTAGGCTTCACATAAAGCCTACACAATGTTTAAATGTTAGTGCGATGGACAGCAGCGCTTTTCGCATATGCATGACTGTTCATTATGCCTGTAGCAACAGTGTTGACAGCCACGAAAACATTTAGAGTGGCATGAACACGCAGTAAACCAACACACTTGCCTATAGGCAAACCTGTTAAGTGTGCATGCGCGGACTGCACAGAGTGCAAATAATGCAAGATATACCAGGTAGGAAAAGTGCGCTGAGTGCAATGTGCACAGAAATCAAACAAATGAATACAGAAATAAGTAAGAGGGGAGGGTGAACAGCAAGGGTAACTACTGTAGAAGGGTTACTGGTCAGGGAACCTGTACTGAGGGCAATGTGCACAGAAATAAAAGATATTTATACAGAAATACATTAAAGGTGAGGTTAAATGTTGAAATTGTACTAATATAATTAATTTAAAGGTGCTTATGTCAGAAATACAATTATGTAAGAATAAAGGTTTGCGATGTGTACGTCATACTAATTAATGGTAGTCACACTTCCTGAGCAAATAAAGGTAAACAAAAGCAGACATAAAATTATAGGATGAGATAGTTACACATAGTAACATTGTAACAGATGGGACTAAATGAGATATAAATGTCATTAGCATACTGAGATGAGATGACAAGTAACGAGGACAGTACATACATTAGGGATATTTGCAAAGAGTGTATTTCGGCACTGTAACATGTTGGAAAATAACAATGGCTCAGAAGACACAACCTCCTTTTGAAGGTTTCTAATCCCATGCCATCACTGTTACCACTGAACTGTGTAATAAATGCATATGCCACAGAAATAGGCATAACACATGTATGAGGTGGATCACCCCTGAAGTGGATTGTGTACTTTAACATTCTAATGGTCATATATCCCATGCATAGGTGTGTGTGGCATTAAAATGTGGGACCAGAGTGTATATTACATAATACCCTTGTGTAAGGCACTCCTGCCTGACACAATTATTTTGCAGGCAGATAAGAACAGATGCAAACACCATACTATGATGTGATATATTCCACAGAGCTGTGTATTGTTGGCATCTGCCACAGGAGGTAGCAATGGGTGTTGTCACAAACAAATGAATTTAATGTGTGAATTAAGAAAGGATCCCTGATAATGAACATCATATCAATATGTCAGACTAATAACAATTAAATGGTGGCGCAGTGGTGCAGCGGTATCATTGTCACCTCACAGCAAGAGGTTCTCTGGTTCGATTCTCAGCTGGAGTGCCTTCTGTGCAGAGTCTGCATGTCCTCCCTGCATGCCTGTGGGTTTCCTCTGGGAGCTCCAGTTTCCTCCCATGTTACAAAGACATGTATCTGAACTGTTTCTCCCCAGGCCTCTGATGAAAATTGGCTTCGTTCCTAGTCGGACTTTCCCTGTTAACAAATGTTAAATAAATAAATTATGGTCATGTGCACACAATTGTGATCAGTCCTATATCAATAGTCCTTGGTCAAAGAAGGTTTCTCAGTATTTTTGTACACATACCACTTGTGTACAACGCGCTACTCAATGCATGTGTTACAGTAGCACTCTCACCATGACATCGGCTGAGCAAATTTTTCCTGCCATAAAATCCAAACATGCATTCTCATGTGTCTGTGCAACATATTAAAGGATAATACTGATATGATGCAGTGGTTGTTCTGTGACACCAGTACATGCACACAAAATAATTCCCTATGCTGGAATTGAACATCAAGCTGTACAACTCCTTCAACTAACAAAATTGCAATGAATCACATGTGCTACAGTGGAACTGTTATAAGAACTGTGGAACTCCACATATGTGAAGTCACTAAATCAGATGTAGTTTATTTGTCTATAATTGTTATCTGATAAAATGTCTTGGGGGGGCCTCTGCCACACTATATGAACACATTAGAACCAGGGCAATGTCATTCCTGCAGAACAGTTAAGGATGCAAATGCTTACAGTCATTCAGTGCTGGCTTGAAACACTTGACTAAGCACTGGAAACAACATCATAGTGGGATAGTGGGATCACTGAATGTGCCACAGTATAAGTGCATCGCCAGTTGTCATATATGTGGTCATGTGAAAGCATTACATCATGTTAATGAATCAGGAAATATGTGTCCCTGTAATTACTTAGAAATAGTCTTGTATGTCAGACGTTGCCCGATGCTAGGTATACCAAAACACACCTGTAGTACCCTGGCTGTTGTCACTGTGACAGTAGAACAACAATTATGTACAATGCGGACATAATCCTGTATTTGAACACATGCCTTACTTAGACAATAACATACATTACATCATCTCATGTCCTCAGTCATGAGGAGGCATCTTACAACAACTGGAATGGAAAGACAACCTAATCAAATGACGGCATCAGTCTTCAATACAGCCTTTCAGTCTGAAAATTAAAATGAACTCTTGTAAGAGGGAAAAACATCTACACATGAACATAGCACATATGGGTGACAACAGTGTTAACAACATGTACACTGAGTGAAAGCAGTGATGTCAGGATTTGAACTATATACCTAACATCACAAGCTACTGAATAATTGCTGAAACACAAGTACCACTTGAGATTTAGTTTACAAATGTGACACTGCACTTTGCAATGGCTAACGCCACCATTGCGTATAACATCAATGTTTCCTTTAAAAAAATGGTCACACAGCACAAACACACTGTATAAATACTCATCATATATGTATTTACAGCCTTTTCTGCACAGTAAGATGAAGAAACACAAACTCACAGAAGGCAGTCAGTCTCATATTTAAACTCCCTACCTATCTACTGACACAATCGACATGCAAGTGTAGTATAGGCATGTGCCACAGAAGAAGTCTGACAGGATGTGAGCCCCACTGCATCTTTGAAAGGATGACATTAGCTGTGTCTTGTAAAGAAGATGTATGTGCAAAAATGACTTCTGCAGCCATGTAGGATTTTAAATGGTGTTAATACTAACAGGTGTAAGACACTCCCAGATCGATTTACATTCACACACACAATCATATGTATCTCACTGCTGTGCTGTGTTTGAACTCCCTTCTTATCTACTGACTCACCCTGCATGTAAGTGCATTATATGCAAGTGCCACAGGAGAGGCTTGACATTAGTGGTGTGAGAGTGCATTTTTGAAAGGATGTGTTGCAGACAGTATGTGTTTGTACGTAGAAGGAAAGGGGGATGTAGTGAAGAAAATTTGGGATGGGCAGGAGGACAGTAAGAGGAATGAGGGCATCCAGCAAAGAGAGGGATGGATTGTATGACAGAAGAACTGTGACAGTCAGTCATGAGTGTCAGACAAGGCAGGAGTGTAGCACTGATTCCAGAGAAATTGCAACAATCAAGATGACACTGACCCCATGCAGAAAATGGAAAAAGGCGGTCAGTGATGCTGATGACATACATAGGTGTATGTCAAAATTATGTAACACTCAAAAAATCTAAACACAAACTATTTAAATCCAGAATATCAAAAAAAATAAACCTATTTTACACCAACTGTAACTTATATATACCATCTTCAGGATCACATAACAGAAAAGAAATGGAAAATTCCAACTTTTCAATATTCTGAGCTTTAGACATTTTGTACTAGCAACAGCTTTTACATATTCTGACTTTAGATCAAATGAATGTGACCCATACACAAACACAAACATGTGTCTATGTGTGTATATATATATATATATATATATATATATATATATATATATATATATATATATATATATATATATATATATATTATATGATATTTATATACAATTGAGAAGCATACAGGCAGTACTTACTTTACTCCTTGGTTAGTTGCAGCTGTAGGACAAACACTATGCAATATGTGAGGTATATTGCTTGAAAAAGACTATGACATACAACAACATAAGGATAAAAGATACTGTACACTGACCTGGAGGCTCTGAAGTGTCCTTTTGTTCATGTTCTTTTAGCATCCATAAGAGTTCCAGTCCACAGCAGCAAAGACCACTCCATTTGTGATGACACTGCTCAGCAGAGCATGACATGCCAGTGACTCTGGTGAGCCTTTAAACAGAAGTGGCCAGTGCTTCAACCTGCAAATTCCTAGGAAATCATGTCCAAATAATATGTCTTAGTGGAGGAAAATATAATCTAAAAAGATGGGCATCTCCCTTTTCCTCCAGACAAGAGCACAGGAACATCTCCTTTTTCATCTCCTTTTACACAGTTTTAGAAAGTATAGCATGACTACAGCACTCAAGGGTATATCCAGGCAGTGGCATTCTAACTGAATGCCCAACATGTTACTCACACACAGATGGTGCATGGTGACCCTGACATTATACCCTCATAGCATGAATATGTTACTTCTATTATATGTGCCACATGCCTTCTTCTCAACATAGTTTTGTATGCAGCTATTGCTATGCACATTTTCCTGCCGTATATATGTCATTCATACGTGAAGTATAGGTGTTATAATTCATGGAAACATTGGTGCCCTGATACTTATTGCAAATGCATGCATACCATTTGTATTTAAAGGTCATTTGCATGCTGATGTATGTCTGCATTTAATTGTATACTTCCTGTTATTAAAAGTGACACTATTGAAATGCTTCACAGTAAGTAGACTGTTAGAGTAACTGCTACTACCATTGTGTTGCCTATTGTTGCCACTCATAACTGTGCATTACCTAGATAATTTGTATGTTTTTCCATTTCAGTTTTATTGTAGCAGCTAGTAAAGAAATGCAAGCTAAAACTTACATAGCAGGAGATGGATGTACTTCTCCAGGCCATCCTTAAGTATGGTCCATAGTTGATGGGACACAGTGGGGAAGAATCATTCAGAGGGTTAGAGGAAATGGGCAAAGATCCCTGCAAACATCAATGGCTATGGGCAAGCAGGGCATGTTGCTATGGAGTGCTGCTGCAACTGATCCATAGAACAATGTGAAAAGAGGTAACAGTGTTATTGGACCATGGTGTCACCCTTATATAAGAATGCATCTCACAAGGGATAAGAAAATATTGATGGCCTTGATTCTGGAGGTGTCACTGATAGGTGCCCATGGCTGACTGACCAGGATCCTCCCTGCTTTTGGTGAACTGCACAGCTGTGCCATTTTTCTATGCATTATTGCCATTTACAACAGATATGTGCCCCTGCTTTGCAACATTACAATATATGACAAATGTTTCGTTATTCCTTGGGGATAGTAGCAAAGGTCTATCTGCAATATTTATGGCCATGTACCTTCAATGACCCACAACTGGCAAAGCAGAGTCTGGATGTATGTATTGGCTTTGATATCATACTTGTTAGTGGGGGTGGGGTTAAGATGTCACAGACATTTATACAGTATTACAGGTCCTACCACTACCTCCACTGCTGGCCCCAGTATTTCCCATGACTTGGAACAGAGGATGACATGTCCACACTGACCTCACAAGCAGATGATACCACACTAAGGTAGGCATGGGCACTGCCAATAGGCTTGCTGCCAGTGATGGTACTAATGATGTCTTCTCTGATGGACACATTGAACTGACTGGGGCAGTACCCATGGTGGACTCTCCTACCACAACTCCTTTAAAAACATCACAGGATGCAATGACCACACCTGTAGAGGGCCTGACATGTGTAGTTCAACTGGTTGTGTCTTGCCACACAGTTGCAGGACTTCTGCATCTGCTGTTGATGAAAGATGGATGGATAATGATACAGAAATGTGGCAACCTATGGACAAAGCTGTTGTGGTTGCCTCAGTCCAGGACTGTGGATGCTTCAGCTTTCACATCTCTGGAATAGCATGCACAGTTAGTGCAGATCAGACTGTAGACACAATTATGCTCAACTTCAGGATGGCAGTGCTTGGACCCACACTAAATTATATGTCTTCTGCAGCCACATATGGTCTGACCACAGTAATGACAATCTTCTCAGGCTCCACAGCAACAATCCTGAATGAGTACAGTTACTGTGTCAATGGCATTTTTGGAAGATTCATGACTCTAACCAGTCATTGCATGAGTGCTGCAGACATGTTAGCTATTATCCAAACACAGTATTCTCAGTGTCGCACCTCCCCCCAGGAAGGACAGTGGCATTATCACCCTATCACAAACAGTAGCACCTTCACGACATGCAGCAGTGGATATGCTCACTGGGTCATCTTCTCTTCAGATAGGGAGATATGGTGTCCCACTGACATCTCAGTTAGGTAGCACTTCAGGTGCAGGTGCTCGTGCCTCACCTGCATAGCTGGGAAGCATGGCAGCTTGGGTACATGGTAAATGGCCTGTAACATAGCAAAATAACAATGCAGTGTCAGTCATGCAACAGGCAGTACTATGCTGTGATTTCTATTCCTACACCAGGTAGATGGATTGCTGACACAGTAGTACAGCATAACTGGGGTGCTGCACTCCTAAGTGCATCATCTTTCAGATGAGAAGTTAAACCAAAGTTCCATCTACCTTCAGTCGGTGGTAGTTCAGGCAAATGTAAAAAATCCCATGGCACCTATCAAAAAAGTAGTTTTTTTATTTATATATACATTACATATTATTTACATATTTAAATTATTCACATTATTTACAACTATTTACAAATCTCCATACATTATAAACTTTAATTTAAGCATTTACTCCCACAACCAAAACATTGTTTGCTCCAGATTCTTTGTCATAGTCCATTTTTCCATTGTATTTGATTTCATTTAGTCTGACATTCCATATAGTCCGTGAAACATAAAATATTACTCTGTACATTTTTTTGCATATTCCTGTTTTTATGCACCACAATAACCCAATTCTATTATGTCCATATTTATTTGCTCAAATTTTATCAAAGTTTTCACCCTATTAAATTTACATATTTCTTTCCGCAAATTATTAACTCATTCACGTTTCAAAAACACATGCTCTGTAGTCTCAAACTCTCCATATTTATGACATATTCTATCTTGCTTTTTCTTGTATGGCATATTTGCTTTAACTGGCAATTTTCTAATAGACAATGTCCATAAAAAAATCATTACATTCTTTAACCTTTTTATAATTACTATATTTCATCATTATGGCTTTTTTCTTATCTATTCTTTCTAAATTCTTTCCATGGATCAATGCAATACAATGTTTTCATAATATTTAAGTACCATTCCTTTCTATTTTTTCTTTTTTATTTTCCATGATACAATTTTGTTTGGTAATCTTTCATTTCTTCATTCACAATGCTTTTACTTCTTTTTTAACGTCCATTCCTTACCACAATTATTTGTATTTATAATATAATATCATTTCTATCAAGTTTTTATTTTCCTTCATAATTCCTTTTAATACCTTATATAAAATTAAAGATGCTGCATGTATTATTAGGTATTATTAAGCCCAAGCCTCCTTGCTCTTTTTTCATATACAGAATCCCTCTCTCTAATGGATTCAGTCTAGAGCCCCGTGTAAAAGAAAATATAATCATCATTAGTTCCTTGTCATACTTAATAGGAATCATATAGATGTTAGCAACATAAGCATTATTTCTGTTACTGTGATGTTCAACAAGTGTGCTTTTTTTCTATATGAAAATCTATATGATTTCCAAAAAAATAGTCATATCCTTTACTTCTTTGAGTACATTATCCCGTTGCTATTGTCTGAACTCATTCCTTCTTAATATTATTCCTAATATATCTATATATTTTTCATTGAACTCAATCCCCAGGATTCAGCAAGCTCTGCACTGTGTGCAGGAATAGTGCAAGAGCTGCTGCACACAATATGGCCGATGAGCGATCCAGGAACAAGCTACCATCCCGTGCACGAGTGCTCCTACACTATTCCTGCATGGACACAGCTCCTGTGTGCTAACTATCCCATTTGCAAGGGAAAACCATGCAAATGAGGTGAATTAGAGATCCAGGAAGCAGTCAGGTGCCTGTGCAAGAATAGTGTAACCTGCAGAAATGTATTTGGCTACTAACCAAATACATTTCTGCAAATTACAAAACGGAGGCATGACAGCTCCAAAGAAAGCATGTATTCAATCTATTAGGCATGCCAATGGCCAATTATATGGACATTGGCATGGTAAATAGTTGCAAAATTATAAAAAATAACTTTTATTTTTTTTTGGCTTATTTCAGACATTTAAGCGTAGGGCAGTGGTGTGCAAACAGGATCGGCCCGAAAATAAGAAAAAAAGTTGGAAATAAGCTTTTAAACCAAAATCATCATTCTGCCATAATAGTCAATGGCATGCATAAGACAACAATACCATGGAATAGTGGTTGCTAAGGGGGAAGGCTGAGTGTCAGTTTTGTAACCATGCATTAGCAGTCAGTTTTATGCAAATGAGATGATTGATACTAACTCACAGATTTCCCCTCACTGTTAGCTTGCACCCAACCGTGTAGATGCAGCATCACCATGGTATAAGCATAAGAGGTAGATGACCTCATAGGGGGGAGTGTCATGCATGCTATAAACTTATTGGAGCTCTGTGGCCCGTGTTTGCCCTTAGCTAAGCACAGCTAAGGAAGGGTGTGTGTCTGAGGCTGCCTAGCAGTGTTTACATTGCCTAAACGAGTGTTTTAAACAAGCAAAACAAAAAACGGAAATAGCAGCTCTGTTCACTTCTGAGCACTGCGCATGTGTGGCATGCCTCGGGGCTTAAACGGGAAGGCATTGGAAGGGAAAACAGTGGTAGGAAGGCAATCAAGGAGAACTAGCATAGCTGGCAGTTGAAATGTATCAGAATCAGCCAATTACAAAGGCAGCAGCCCAGCCCAGCACTAAACTATGCAAACACCTTTCACTCTGTTTTTTCCCACAAACTCTACACCACTGGTGTACACAGACAGGGAAATTTTACCTGACAAAACTAACAAAATGATAGGGGCTGCTGTCGCTCTCATACATCAATATGTGGAAGAGGCTGAGGGTGGTGAGGATGAGAATGCTGATGACCAACCCAAAGTGAGGAGAAGGAGAAGAGTGTACAGACCCAGGGTAACCTACCAAGGGCTACATGAGCTGGAGATAGTGGATTACTATAGGGTGGACAGGGACATCCTACAGCAAATTGTTGAGCTGTGCCGGCCATGCCTCACACACAAAACCAACAAGGTATGTGTAGGCTTAAGAATACTAGCCACTGGTACCTTCCAAAGGCCAACTGGGGATATCAAGGAGATCTCACAGGCATCAGCATCCAGGGTACTCTACCAGTTCCTGGATGCCATGTCAGCACATGCCGGTGAGCACATATATTTCCTCAACACCCGTGAGGTGTTGACCAGCAATATGCATCTCTTCCACCAAAAAGTGGAATACACTGAGGTAGTAGGTGCTATAGACCACGTGCACATACACATCAAAGCACCACCCAGTGAGCAGGGTAGGGGCTACATAAACCGCAAGGGCTTCCCCTACATCAACTGCCAGGTCATGTCCGATGCCCAGGGCTTTATAATGAATGTGTGTTCTGGCAGCCCTGGAAGCTATCACAACTCCCACATCTGGCATATGACACAGCTGTACCAGAGATTTGCCAGTGGGGACATCCCATATGGCCACCTCGTGGGGGATGCTGGTAACACACTGGAGCCATGGATGTCACCCATCAGAAATGCACATGCACCCGAACTCCATAATGAGGCACAAACTACAATCATAATAGACCATGTGTTTGGGATGCTCAAGTCATGGTTCCAGTGCCTGGACATATCCCGTGGAGCCTTGCCGTACTCTCCAGCTACATGTACACGACTTATCAATGTATGTGCCATGCTACACAATATGATCCTGCAAAAAGCTGCAGCAGGAACAGCATGGGGCAGGGCCACACAGACCCCACCATTTCCAAGGCCAGCACAGGCACAGAGTGACTCAAAGGAGGAACAACCTGAGCCTGCCCATGTAGGCAGAAGGAGGCATGCCCAGTATGCCCAGGCTTTGGCAAAGAGGCAACACATAGCACATACACTGACACGGTAGGAACCCAGGGAATGACACCTCTCTCTGACTCGCACATACAGTAAAAGGGATACCAAACATGACACTACCTGTGCTTTACCATGTATAGGGAGTGTACTATGTGCATCCAACATAGTCAGCCCTCCAGCACCATCCTCAATACTGGCACAGACACAAGGTAGGTCACTCTTCCTATCAATTGTTGAATGGAGTAGTATGTTCTGCTAGTTGTATCTATGGTATGGATGTGAGCATACAAGGGAATAGGGTGGCTGAATGGGATGGCAGCAGATAGTGGTCACCTATATGGGCAGCATGAAATTCATAACAAATACTGTTGCCAACAAATTAGGCAGTACTAGACAAGGTGACAAATCCCACTGCAGTACCCATGGTGGCCTAAATGTGTGCCCATAGGAGACACACATGGATGTCAGTGAGGCTCACATACCCAGCAACAGCCTCAGCCAGCAGGACAGGTGTAGATGACCATAAAGAAAGGCTGTGCTAAGGCCTCCAATTAATGGCAATGGAGAACAGCCCCCCTCCAGACCTTCACAGACCGACTACAACAGGTCAGGCAGTTGTGTGTTAGTTCTGAAGTGTAAGAAGTCTGAAAATTAAATGTAGATCAATAAAACCTAAGATCTGTACTCTATTAATATGAGTCTAGTCTGCATGATAAGTCAGAATACAAAACAAAATGGAAGCCAACAGAGTACTTGAAATACCAGTACAGTCACAGCAAATGTTTACAGTTGTCAGGTGTGCCCCCACCTCACAATCCTATGTAGAAATGCAGTAACATGTACATGTGGGTTTAATAGCATTGGAGCACAGATTACCTGAGCTGGCCCAATTTACAGGATAGATTGTTGCATGTGTACAATATGCAGGGCTCTGTGTGTTAGGTTGTTGTGTGTTGTATATTGTGAGGAAGTGGTCAGCATGTAGGCATGGAGGGTTGTGTCCCGGTGGCCTATGGCCAGTACTATCAATGACAGGGCCATGTTCTGACAACTGCAATGCCAACCACAATGCATCCCAGCAAGACCCAATTCAGCAGTCATCCATGCTCATTGTTCAGATGTCAATATCTGTCACTATCTGAAAGATGGACATGCCATAAATGTGGGCCTAGTACACAGGTGGAAGTACCCTAGACTGAGTACATAAAATGTAACTGTTAACTGCACCCACCTTTGGAATTGTACATACAGGTTGGCAGCACATTAGTTGTCTGTGTAGTATGGAATACTGATGTAGTATGGCCAATCACTAGCAGACCACAAAAGGCACAGTTATGAAGTAATGAGAGACTGCCTATGTCCCCGCACAAAGAAGCATAAGGGAAATGTCCAGGTATATCCGTGAGTCAGCTGCAAGAAGCTTCCATATCACACATGCACTCAGCTCACCCCACCATCAGCCACAGGTTTATCACAGGTTATATCCCTGCTGTTGGGAATGAGTACAGTATGACCCCCACTTCTGTATGGGAATACCTACAGAATGCAGCATACTGAAGAGGTGTCCCATGCAGGTGTGTCCCTAGATGTAAGCAGCACCCTGCCAGCATCCAGAACAATGGATTAATATGGACAGAAACTATTGCCATTAACACCTGGCACATTCACCCTGTCACCCCAGTGGAATCCAGTGGCTCTCTGTAGGAGTGACATAATGCACTGGCCTGCTGCAGATGGCCTGCATCACACCAAATGTCCTACAGTCCTCTGTCAAAGGCCTGTGCCTCACCTGTACTGCCAATGTATGTTATCTCATGGGGTCCCAGCTAACAACATAACACAGTCCACAGAACACAAATGCAAGGGCATATTGACATATCCCAGTAGCATGCCTACCATGTCCTACTGCATGAACTGTGGACCAACCCCTAAATACTGCTGGGATAAAGGGACAACTGTAGGGATACTTCTCAGATATCATTCACATAATGTTAGGAAGAGGACAGAAAAACATGATAGTACAGATCAGTATTCATCTAGCATTTGTATACCCAGTCCTGTCAAATGTAAAGTTGTGTGTGACTGAGTGTTGTGTGTGTGTTTCCAGAGGAATGGTTTATGGCCCATTCACACACACACTGCATTTCCCATAGCCCATGATAGCACTCATGCTAATGCCAGTTACCTTGAAATAACCCTCTGGCCATTTCTCAGCCCAATAATCTCTGTGGAGCTTGTGATAACTGCATAATGCTATAGTGTAACATACATAGTTAGGTAGGAGTTCTAATCCCAAACATAGGAACTGTGAAACTGTGTGTGTGTGTGTGTGTGTGTGTGTGTGTGTGTGTGTGTGTGTGTGTGTGTCTGTGTAACACACACATTATTACAGTTGGCAGGCTCAGGATTAGAACTCCTACCTAACTAGTTTGCTACACTACAGTATTATGCAGTTAGCACAAGCACCACAGTGCTTATATGGCTGCAATATGGCCAAAGGGTTATTTCAAGGTGAATTACATCAGCAGGTATACTAAAGTAGGGGAATAGGAGGTGTAGTGATTGTGAATGGCTTCAAAATCATTAATACGCACACACACATACACATACACACACACACACACACACACACACACACACACACACACACACACACACACACACACACACACACATACACACATACTGCCAGTACCTCGATGCATAGGTTCATTGCTTCACAGGTGTGTAGTAGGTGAATGGACCTGAAGGCTGTACAAGGCTAGGCAAAGGGAATATCTTGGCATCAGGCCCCATGACAATGGTCCCCAGTGTGGCTCAGGTGTGTAGTCCCTGGAGTGGCCCCCCACCGGTGGGTATTCACTATCCACTCCTCTGGGTTACTATTGCCGATGGCCAGTGATATTCACTGCTTCCCGTGTATGTGATCTCTATTCCATAACATGGGCAGTGTCTGACACACATGTTTTGTGATGTGTGGATGTGTACTTGAGGTCTCTGGGGCATGTTGTGTGTACAGATTCTTATCTTCTGATGTAGCATTCCTGACCTCATTTGGGGAGACCTGGTTATGAAACTGAGGTCATGCTTGCACCTAGATTGACAGCATGATACAGGTAGTCAGTAGTGTTAGTGGTGTCTGTCCATACAGGACAGGTGTATTCCCTTTGTGGGTTACATTTGCAGACTCTACAGTTGTTGTAGGTGTCCAGTGGGGAAGATAGCAAAACGACCACTGTAAGCATTTATTTGCCTACTGTAGGGATGGAAAAGGGTGCCATGTCCTTTTACTTGCTGGATAACACACAGTCAGGAGATGTAACACATCACAGAACTTTCTGATGTCAGTGGCACTGTTGTGGTCAACAGGCATGTAGTCCACTGCAATTGCACCGTGGTTACTATCTGTGAGGCAATATGCAGGGAACTACCAATATAGTGGTCGTTGCCTAGCCAGGTATGTTTGTGTGTGATGGTTTACCTTTACAATGCTGAATCACAGTGGTACGATTGCTCATATGAGCAAATCATAACCACGAAAATCAAAACAGCGACAGTTGTACGTGTTCGAAAATCAGCAAATCAAAAAGCAGATTAGCTGATTTTCAAGCATAAATGTCGAAAAACAAATGTAATGAAGTGTAAAATAGGGGGCAAGCCCCCCTGTGCCCCCCAAGGCAGGGGCTGCACCCCCTACTTTAGTAGTCTAACTCCGAGATGGCACTACAGTGGGGAAAGGGACCATTTTCCGATCCCCATTATAGTGCAATCTCCCCCAAAATGCCAAATCTGCAATGAGTGAATGTCAATGTGCATTCGCTCATTGCACATTCAAACCTTTTTCCGTTCAGCATTTGAAAACTTTGCAAACAGCCTTTCAGACAATTGCTGTTCACCCTTGTGCAATACGCACACATGAAGGTAAACCGTGTAAGAGACATGGGTGGAGAGTGTTCTCTGAGTAATACAAGGGTTGCCTATATTGTTCACCAGTCCATAATGTCACTTGTAGGGCTATGGATTGTCTACACCATCCTCTCTGGTGTTTAACATCTGTTGTCCTTGTAAGTTGGACATTGTGACATATACACTAGGTCCTCAATATAATAATTTAGCAAAACCCACCCCACAATGCATCCTGTTATTACACAATCATAACAACCTCTACACAGGATACTGATGACAGACACACACACACACACACACACACACACACACACACACACACACACACACACACACACACACACACACACAGTTTCACAGTTGCCATGTCTGGGATTAGAACTTCTACCTAGCTAGTATATTACACTATAGCATTACACAATTATCACAAGCACCATGGAGCTTATAGGGCTGGCCCTTGTCCAAAGGGGTATTGCAAGGTGACTGACATCAGCAGGCTTGCTAAAGTAGGGCAATGGGAGGTGTAGTGACTGTGAATGGCCTCAAAATCATTAATCTCTACACACTCACGCACACACACACACACATATATATATATATATATATATATATATATATATATATATATATATAAACCAATATACAGATATAAATATATATATATATATATATATATATATATATATATATATATATATATATGTATGTACATGTATACATATATCTACATATGTGTGTATATGTGTATGTACATGTATACATATATCTACATATGTGTCTGTATATATATATATATATATATATATATATATATATATATATATATATATATATATATATATATATAATATATATATAAACATATATATGTATATATATATATATATATATATATATATATATATATATATATATATATATCCATATCCTTATGTGTAAACATGAGTGTTGTATATAACTTTCCAGATGTATCCCACCATATTTATCTGATATGTGTATATTTAGATATAATAACAAACTGATTCAACACTATTTTCACTAACAGGTACCACACAGTTGTAGAAGTCAAAGCTGTTGTTCACAACTATTCAGTATGTGGGCTGACAGATATATTGGGAAAAACAAGAAACATCTTTGCAGTTGTGATGGCTTACTGGTTAACTGCTAATATCTTAGTGTACGGGTTCCTGGGTTCACGACTTGCAACGGCTGTTTATTTTGTTGCTAGGCAGAACAAGGACTGTTGGATACAGAGTGGTTAAAGTAGTTTTGAGCAGCTTTAAGTGGGTTTGCGTGGCAGTAAGCGGAGCTAATGTACCGTTAAACGAATAAGAGCTTACACCGTGTAGACTTCGCTTACCAGTGTGCAAATCTCCTTAACATTTATATTTAAGCAATGCTTACACCTGCTAAGCATGACTCAGCCCTGGTAACCAGTGATCACAATCCAGTCTGATGAAATAGCAGGATAATAGGTTCATAGGTTCATAGGTAGGTACTAGGCTATCAGCCTAGCCAAAAAATGTACACTGGCTTTTGCCACCCAAGAAAATTATTTTCCTGTGCCCCTGTCAAGCAGAGCCACAGAAGTGATCCCTGGGGTGAATTTCCCATTTCCCATCCAATCATCAAGATTTTTCTTGAAGAGTGCTAATGAGGAGCTCTGTTTGACATAGATAGATAGTCTGTTCCAGAGTATGGGAAGTCTCTGGGACAGGAATCTATCCCTCCAGCATGTTATGTTTATTGTGGTGACAAGGTTTAGGTCCCTAGAGCATGTAGCTCAGAGGGATTTCTTTAAGTGGAGCATGTCCAACAGCTCTGGGTTTGACATAGCTTTGTATGTTAAGCAGAGATTGCCCCTGAGTAGGTGATATGTGATGGAGTAAAGCTGTAGTTTTTTTGAGACGGTCTGCATAGGGCATCTGTTTGAGGCCAATAATCCTCTTTGTGAGGTATCTCTGTGGTCTTTCCAGTTGTTGTAGATGTCTTGTGAGGTACATACCAAAAGGGGCATTGTACTCTATAATGGGTCTAATGAGTGATGAGTAGAAGGGAATGACCTCTTTTTTTCTGGATGAGAATCCTTTTGTGATGAGATGAGCCCCATAGAAGGATTTCCTGACCACTGTGGCGATGTGATTATCAAAGGAGAGACTACTCTCCACCTGTGTCCCAAGGTCTCTTATCACATTTTTGGCATTAAGTAGACTACCAGCTATGTGGTAGTTCATGGGTTCAGAGTTTTTACCAAAGGGGATGACAATACACTTCTTGTCATTGAGCTTCAGGCCATGGCTTTGACACCAGGTATCTGTCTCGGTGAGGCCCTTTTGTAGTTTGTCCACATCGTTAGGAGTTTCGATTATGGCTCCTAGTTTGCAGTCATCTGCAAACTTTGTTAGCCAAAGACCTTCTGTGTTGGCCTGCACTTCAGAGAAGTAGATACCAAACAGGAGAGGACCCAGGACTGAACCCTGTGGTACTCCACTTGTCACTGGTCTGATGTCGGATTTGGAATCCGCTACTTTCACAGTGTGGGTTCTGTCCGTGAGCCAGTTGGCAACCCATCTTGTGACATAGGGATTTATACCTAGTTTAGTGAGCTTATCCATAATTCCAGAGTGGGGGATGGTGTTGAAAGCCTTGCCGAGATCTAGATAAGCTGTGTGAACCATTTTACCCTCATCTATGGCTTTGGTGACTGCTTCAAAGAATTCAATCAGGTTTAGGAGACATGATCTGCCTTTTACAAATCCAAACTGGGTAGGGTCCAGATTTTGGAGATTACCAATGTCTTTATGAGTTCCATGATGATACGTTCTATGGCCTTGCAGACCAGGCTCATCAGGCTAATGGGGCAGTAGTTCCCAGGGTCCATTGTGGCTCCCCCTTTGTGGAGTGGGATAACAGTCATGGTGCACCTTTCAGTGGGTACAAAGCCTGAGGTGAGGCTATGATTGAACATGGTACTTAGGTAGGGTGCCAGTTCATTCTGTAGTTCATGTAGAATGCAAGCCTGGGATATTGTCAGGTCCCATGGATGCTGTGTTCTTGGATTTGGAGAGTGTGTTTTTTACCTGTGTAGCCGTGATTATAGGAACTTTGCATTCTTCCAGTATAGAGATGGGCCCTCTAGGGGGTGAGAGGGGGGTAAAGTTAGCACTGAACCTATCTGCTAGGATGTTGGCAATATCAGTTGGTTCTGTATATTTAGTGCCATTGTGCTGTAACTCAGAGCAGATCTGAGTGTTCCCATTTAGATTCTTGACATAGCTATAGAATGCTTTATGGTTGTCTTTAGAGTCAGTTGCAATTTTGTTTTCGTAACTTGCTTTGGAGGATTTTATGAGGGATCTTAGCTTCTCACTGAGGTTGACCAGGGAGTTCCTCCAGTCATGGGATTTTACTCTTTTTTGCGACAGTTTCTTTCTTCTGTTGTAGAGTTTGTTTATGGCAGAGCACCAGATTGGCTTCCTTTTTTTGGGGGATAACATCTTGGTTCTGTTAGGGATAGCATGATCCATGCACTCATGTAAGTGCTTATAAAGTGCATTTGTATAGGATTCGGCAGTCATACCTCTATTGTCCGTCTGCATGGGTGTCATGAAGTTTGCCACTTCTGTCTTAAGAAGTGTGAAGTTGGCTTGGGAGAAGTTTTTTACGATGGTTTCCCTAATTGGGGGGGGGGGGGTGGGATGTGGATGTCTAAGCTAATTAGCTTGTGATCGGATCTGACCAACGAGGAACTGACCTCTGGTGTGGAACTCCGGTTTTCCATGCTGGTAATGACCAGTTCTAGGATATTGCTGCCCCTGGTGGGGGTGTGAATAAGTTGATACAAGGCATTGGAATTTATGAATTCTAGAAAACGAGCAAATTACATTTTTAATAAGTGTATTTAATTCCATGTATATAACATGCTTCTATGTGTTGTCATTACAGTAGCAATGGGAGTGAGTATACTGTCTGGGACACCTACATATATATGGCTAGTACAACAAACTTTTCTATGCGTATATGTTTCATACATGGGTAGTATCCCAGGTTATATGCAATCACACATGCATGTATTGTATCATTACATTGCTACTGTTAACAGTGCTTTCCCAAGTAAGAGTAGATTGCAGATTGTACTACTGGAACAATACACCCCTGGATGCAAAGCTGGACTCTGAGTACTGAATATCATGTTATTGGTGTGTGAGCTGTGTGTTTTTAGGTATTTGCTACTGAATATTGATCTGATATGTGGATATTAACTGTGGACTACTATGTGTATAGGACATGTCATTGAGGGCTGCTGTTGTGTAGTAATGGCATTCCTATCAGTGCCAGATGTCTATCTGTCAAAACATTCATCCTAATGCATAACCTGTTGGTTAGCTGATTTCTGTCTGTCCTCTGAACAGATGTGCAGATGTCATGTATCCATCTTCCTGCTTAGAGGCAATCTATGCTTGGCCGACACTGACATGTCTGCCCAGCTGTGTTATGAATGCCACAGCTAGGAAACACCACCCTGTATGCACCACATGCCATGGATACCTCAACCAGACTACCACAGTCAACAGAACATGCTTGGATATAGGTCTCCAACCCAGACACCGGCCATGTTATGTAATATATGCTGCATACATGTCAATTGGAGCACCTCACTGGCTCTCTGCAGGAGACAACCAGATGATTGGATGTTGCATTTAACTGTCACCCTGAGGATCACTCATGTGGCATCAGTTGATAGATGGCCTGCTGACAAATATCAGGTGGCATGATACCACTGTACCCACATCCCCTAATCTTCTCATCTCTCCATGGACAATATTCTGGTGCACATTTAGGAACATCTGCACCTATGGACCCCAGTACTGACAAATGTGTCAGTGTGCATTACTGAGAATAACAGTGTCTGTGTGTTTGTAAACTTGTAGTTGATAATACCCTGAGGGCCTTCTCACACACTACACCCCCACCCATTGCCATAGTTAGAAATGGCTTCTGCTGTAATGGACATTAAATGTACCTTGTTATACTCTTCACCCTATGTGCTACCTGGAGCTTGCAGTACCAGCACAACACTGTTGCACAAATGGGTAGATAGGCATGGGTTACCCTCTGAGTCCTGGCAAGTGAGTGCATGTGTGCAAGTGTGTATATTTCTAGGATACAGCATTCTGAGACCACATTCTCCAAATACATTATACCTGGCCATACAGTATAAGGGATAGTGATGCTGCTGACATTAGGAAAGCCATGACAAACCATAACCTACTATCCCTGTGGCATGTGCAATACATGCATATCCCTGTAATAGCACTGATGAGATAGACAAGGGGTTGTATTGCAGTCCTGGTCAATGTGTGATTGTGGGTATGTCAGAGTATTATAATGGATTTCAGTGAGTAAAATATCCAATGTGGGTGTGGGTGGTGAGTATACTGTCTTTATACCATGGTACCCCAGTACATGTCCCAAGGTCCACTGTATGAGGACCACTGTCACCATCAACCATACAGGTAACTGACTATCCAGCCCAATGATGCATGTGCTGTGTGCAAATTATCTGTAACAGAATGGACTCACTGACTAGGTAGTTAACACTGATAAAACCAGGTCACTCAGATGTGGCTATGACTGTTATTTGTTTGTCAATGTGTATATGACAGTATGCTGTACTATGTACTGTTCATTAACACACAGTACATCCCCCATTACCATACTGTACAAGGCCTGGTGATGTTCTTCACTTAACAAGAAACTCGGGACATACCTCATCCTAAAAGCTGTGTGGTGTGTGCAATTAAGGCCAAACACATTAGTAGCAATAAGTACCTAGGTAGGGGTTCTACTCTCAGTGTTGCCAAGTAAGTGTGTGTGTATGTGAAGGGATCTTTTTCAGTTTGCAGAAAATACATGTTCCAGGAGGTCATCTGTCTGAGAACTGACTGGCAAATGCTAACATTTCAACGGGATCATCTTGTGGAAATTCATTCCATCAAAACTAGTAGTAGATATGTAAATGCCCTCTTCCCCACTGCATAACAGTACAGCGATACTGGAGTCGGTATATATAGTTGGGTGTAGATGTTGTGGACACAGCCACCCTCATTGAGGTTATTTTTGTGTGTATCCCCCCCACTTAGTCTGCTGTAATACTGTACAGTTTATGTTAACAGGTTAAGTAGTTGTCAATCACACTATGTGCGGTTCTACACCACCGTACACCCTCCAAAGTGGAAGGCTGTGCCATCCACACCAGCACACCTATGTTTACCAACTCCAGGATTGCACTACATTGGGGAAGGGGACATATACCCTGTCAGTACTACCGTCAATGACATTAAACTAGCAGATTGATTATTTACTGATGTGATGTTTTGCCTATTCTGTCTTGGTGGAATTACATAGGCTAAAATGGGTTCCCTGCAAAATTAAGTACATCCATGTGTACAGTGTTCTCTGTGTATTGAAGCAACACCAAAACCTGTGTGTGTGTGTGTGTGTGTGTGTGTGTGTGTGTGTGTGTGTGTGTGTGTGTGTGTGTGTGTGTGTGTGTGTTATACACAAACATGTGGTGTGTGTCACTCACTACACTTGACATCATCCACTATGGAAGGATTGTTGACATCAGCCACCATACACTCACCTGTATACACCCCTCAGACCTATCAGCCATGTGACACATGCAGTAACTATATTATAGACCTGTTACTTATGTTCAGCTGTACCCAGGATATGACACAATGTGTCACCACAGTGCCATACCCCTTGTAGGAAACAACAGCAGACCAACATCCTGCTGACACATAGTCACCTACAACACAAACTGAATACATTATAGAGACCACAATCAGTCAGTGTTAATAACAGCTATGATGCATCATGGCTGGAGAGCTACACATCCTGGCATGTAAGCATTAAACTTTACTGCTGAAAACATGTTACACAGCATTACATTGCTACACCTTAGTACATTCACCCTATGCATCAGAACCATATTAGCTTGTCCCTGCATCGATGGTATGGATGACAGAGATGTGGCACAGGTATCATCATATGCACAGGGTGTGTTGTGGGTTTGCCAGAGACCTAGGCTGAGCCATTTGGTTGACATCATGTGTGTGTGTTAGGGGGTTTCATTATTAATTGGGCTGTGCAGATGTGGTGTGGTGGTGTGTGCAGGTATGGAGGTTCCCTAGCTTTGTTGGTGATATGTGTGTGTGTGTGTGTGTGTGTGTGTGTGTGTGTGTGTGTGTGTGTGTGTGTGTGTGTGTGTGTGTGTATGCACACAGTTCTGCCATGTGGCTGCCCTATACAGGGGTTTGTTGGACAGCTGCAGACCGAACATGGCAGAGTGTGCAGTTTACTGTCTCTGGCCACGGACACAAGAACTGTGCCTGCCAGGGTTCCACGGGCACTACCAAGTACAAGCCCAGATATAGTACGCTCCCCTGATGATGACAAATGTCTGCTGGATCCAGGTCCCTGTTGGGACCATCCAGGGCCACGTGCCCATAGCCTGCTGTGTTGTGGTGTGGACAGCACCCCCCCTGCAGTGCTGGTGCTGATACTGCCACTATGGGAGTGGCTGTGACTTGTTGCATGTCCACGTGGAACCCCACCTGTTGGTGTTGCTGACCTATGTCCACTTGGCTGTTGCCCTACTCCCACCATATGCTCTAACACAGACATTGCATGGTCGAGGATTCCTACCATCTCACCCAACCGTCTATCCAGGATCTATGCAAAATAACGGTGGGCACCTGCAAGATCACAGATGTTGTCAATAACAGCAGAATGAGTAGCCCTCTAGAGCCTCAGGCTCTGTCTGGTATAATGTTCCATATATGCCTGTGCCTCCATAATGACCTGAAACATACGTCTGGTGACACCTGCTGTGGCACTTCTGCCAGGGGCATTATGGCCAGTAGCTTTCCTGTGAGCACCCCTGTACATCTGCCTGTGTGGTATCTCGCTGGTCATCCAGCTATGACTGCTGTGTACAGACACACTTGCCATAGTCACCACACTATCCTGTCCCATGCCACCACCCGCCAACTGTCCCTCATCTATGGCCACTGGTGATAGGGTATGTATAGGCAATTTGACTGTGTGTGTGGATAGGGTGGATAACAGTGGGATGTCAACCAATGGCACAGATTCAGACCCTGACAAATCGCCTGTGCCTCACCATACCTATCATCATTGTCAGAGTCTGTATGGACACTAACATCAGTTTGCCTGCAGGAGGGACCCTGACCCACCAAGCCACCTGTGAGGGGAAAACAAAAAATGTACTTTAAGACCTGTACATCATTACTTACCTCTACACACACTCACACACACACACATGCACACACATGCACACACACACACACACACACACACACACACACACACAAACACACACCCACACTTACAGCTGAGGTGGCACAAAGATATTACACGGACCTCTCATTACCCAATTGTCAACATGCATGACATATGGCACTCAACAGCATGTAGTGCAGCTATACTCAATCCCTGTTACCAACATTATACATCTCTGTCATGCATGAGTTGTGTTAGTAGGTGATGCCCCTTCCCCTGGAACACAGTGCATCCATGTACACAGTATTGCTGTCCACCTGTTCAGCACCCTGGTATGTACTATGCACCATACCTCACGAGTGTACATACTATTGCTGAATGTGTATATGTGTGGCAGTTATGTTTGCCCGGTTGATCACAGCCCCTATGTGTTTGTCTGACACACATCTGGGATGATATGAGGACTGATGTCAATAGTTTATGCCTGACCTCTGATTTGCAGATGTCATCACCAGCAGTGCATGCATGAGCAATAAAATCCAATTACACTGACAACCTTCAAAGCTTACTGTGGCTATGAGGAATGTACACACCCTTATTCACATGCCACCCTCTTCCCTGATATGCCACGGGGCCACAATACTGCATACATTAACATTACACACCCTGATATGTGACATATGACCCATGCAATCAAATGCAGTATCAAACAAATGTGTTAGCTGTGCAGATGCTGACTGAGATGCATACAATATGTGGGTTGCATAAGTGTGCACACCCTTAACATGATGGTTTGTTGCAGCACCTGTTTAGTGAACTACATCACTCACCATTCCTGGAAGGGGTATACTAGCATGACCATCTTCACTTGCCATTATTTGGTCACTCCACCCTACAAATATCCCCCAACTCTGCCAGATTGCAAGGTCAGCTCATGTGCATAACCCTTGGAGGTCACACAGTGCCTTCACTGTTGCTGTGGAGTCAGGGTTATGTCTGGCAAAATTCATGACCTTAACTGTGTTCAGATACAGCCATTCTTAGCAAATTTGGATGTATACTTCAGTTCACTGTTGTGTTTCAGGATAACACCCCTCCCCATCCTCAGCTTTTTTGCAGATGCTTGACAACTATGGGCCACACATGAGTGTCATTTTGCAGTGCCCCAAATTCAGAACACTGTGTCTACCGGCCTAGTTCCTGCTAATGAATAGCAAACCTAAAGGTGTATACTGGCACCAGCAAGGCACAGATGGGGATGGTGGGCCTAAGGTGGAGTGAGGTATTGCTTGTGCAGCGCATGCATCTTTATTAATACTGTCTGTAGGTTTCAGCCTTGGTTTCGGATGGTACACCATTAAACATTGCAACACATGCCTTTGGGAGACTTGATGTTATGGTTATGCTACCTGTAGAGAGTCCTGGATGATGTTTCCTGTGGAACAACTCTTCCATCTGATTACCCTAACCCATAGGCCATACTTATGCAGAGTCCAGGTGATTGTTGACACAGGTACTGAACAGGCAGTACTTGTTAGACATTCCTGCAAGTACCTCAGTGTTGCTGCATGTTTCTGGGCAACCTCTGTGACCAGTTTGCAACATGTGTTGTCATTTGTCTTGGATGGGCATCTGTTTATTTTCTACATTAATGTTGTTGCATACTTCATAGTCACATACATGACTGCACTGTTTGCCATGGTATATGCAATGGTGAGGTAAAATAGAAATAAAACGAACTCAAAACCAGATAAAAAAATGAATGAACACCAGTGGAAGCAATAAAGCCAAACACAGGACCGTAACTGAGTTAATAGTTAAGCGCTTTCACTCACTTTAATCAACATGAGCTTCTTCAGAACAAATGGTTTTCTAGTTCAAAATGCATTTATAAACTGTTGTCAATTAAATCACGACATTCTTAATTAAATCTAACCACTTATAAAAGTAAAAAATAAATAAATAAAATAACCAATTTAAATACAATAATCTAATATGATGTATTATAAATGCATAGAGTATTAAATAATAAAATAAGACACATTACTGTACACTAAAATAATAGGTAGTCAAAGTAATGAACTATCTATTTCTAGCTATTGTTAAGAAACATTTAATGTCGATAGTGCCATTGAGGCCTGGAGTTTCATCAGCAACCAAAACTATTTGCCACAAACTTTCTTTACATTCTAAGAAAGTCCTATAGTCACCTGTAAAAGTATCAGAATTAACCCTTTCTAATACAAAGAAAGAAAATTTATTGAAGAGTAAACATTCTGTTGCATGCACTGCCAAAGCATTAGTTCTATCCTTTTTTCTAATGGCTAAAACATGCTCATATATTATTTTATGTAAAGCTCTAATAGTTTTTCCAACATAAAATTTATCACATGTATCACAGGTAGCACAGTATACAACATTGGTGGTGTTACAGGTGTAATAATCCTTAGCCCAGAACATTCTCCCTATGTGTTTTCATTCTATACTGGACACATTACTCATAAATCTACATTGTTTACATTTTCAACTGGAAAAACTACCAGCAAGCCTAGATGTAGAATTCACAGCCATCATCTTATTGTTTTCCAAAATATGCTTAATACTGGTAGTCTTCCTGTAAGAAAAATGTGGTCTTGCACCCAAAATTTTTGTGAGTTTGGTATTTCCCATAATAACCTGCCAATGATCCAGTAAAATTCTCTTGATGTAGACCAGCTCATTACATATTGGTATGGGAAAAGCTAAAGAAAAAACAAAAGGGTCTTTACACTGAACACTTGGGGACACTTCCCTAAGGGTGTCCCTAATGCTCAAAATGGGATAAGCAGAAGTGTTTCTGAGTGCTAATACTTCCTGAATGATCTTCGTAAGTCAAACTAAATTGTAGCCTCTCTCTCAAAAGAATTGTGTCAATTTGTCTACTTCATGTAGAAAAACAGAATGTTCAGTTGTCAACCTACTGAGGCATATGAATCGACCTATTACCACTCTACCCTTCATATGGACAGGATGTAAACTTTCCTTGTGTAGATACTGGTTAACAAAGGTGGCCTTCCTAAATATTTGACTCTTGAAATTCATTGGCACAGTTTCAAAAGTTAAATGAAGATCTAAAAAATCTATAGACGCACCAAAACCTCCAACTGTGAATTTAAGAAAGGTGGTACTACAATTCAGATGCTCCACAAAGGATAGAAAGCTACTGTAATCGCCCTTCCAGAGAAAGATCAAGTCATCTATGTAACGCCTATAGAATAAAATATTGTCTAAAAAAGGCAAAACATAAAGAAATCTCAACTCCCAGTGGGCCATGACAATATTGGCAAAAGATGGAGCTACTCTGAACCCTATGGCAACACCTGATATCTGCTGAAAGAAACTACTACCAAATTTGAAAAATTATTGATAAGAACCAACTCCATAAGGGTACAAACAGTGTTAACTGTGTTGTTCCCAAGAGATGTATATTGTGTCAAATATTCTCTCAAGTATTCTAAACCTGCCTCTTGGTTTATACTTATGCATAGAGAAGTGACATCTAAACTGGCAAAGAAAAAAGCTTCAGAAACTTTAAGTTCACTTAATAATTCTAATAAATGCCAAGAATCACGCAGATAGAACTTTGATTTCTGAACCACCGGATTAAGTATATTATCTAGCCAAATGGAAATAGGCTCAGTTTTAGAAATAATATTTTAGAAATAGCTAGAAATAGGTAGCTCATTACTTTGACTATCTATTATTTTAGTGTATAATAATGTGTCTTATTTTATTATTTAATACTGTATGTATTTATAATACATCATATTAGATTATTGTATTTAAATTGGTTATTTTGTTTATTTATTTTTTACTTTTATAAGTGGTTAGATTTCTTTAAGAATGTCATGTGATTTAATTGACAACAGTTTATAAATGCATTTTGAACTGGAAAACTGTTTGTTCTGATGAAGCTCATGGTGATTAAAGTGAGTGAAAGCACTTAACTATTAACTCAGTTACGGTCCTGTGTTTGGATTTATTGCTTCCACTGGTGTTCATTCATTTTTTATCTGGTTTTGAGTTCATTTTATTTCTATTTTGTCTTGGTGTTTTTGTGAGTGGCATCATGCTTGGAGGCGATTCAACACAGGATAGCAACCTTAATTTGACTATATACTCCACTCCAGGAGATTTGGGTGGAGTATCAGACCAGCTTACTACTGTCATCACGGGTGCTATCCGTGAAGGTTTCTCTAGGCTATCAGGCCTTTCTAATTACCATGGTAATTGTAATCATGGCAGTGAAAGACGTGAAGTATGAGGAGAGGGCAGTCCTGGCTCTGATGCGCATGCTCAAAACAATGGAACACGGTCGTTTTCTGGTACTAGAGGCAATGGAGTTTCCTCGGCTGTTTTGAATCTAAACAGTGAAGATTTTGTCAGCAACGTATTTTCCACAGACCTGAATCCTTTTTCTGATGTCAAGAACAGTGTCTGTTCAACACAAGTAAGTGACACTACAGCCGACAATAATGTCCGAGATTTTGAGACATGCAAGGACAATATTTTTAAATTAGAGAGATTAGCTATTAAAATCGCATCTCTGCAGTTAGAAATCTTATACTTTGAAGAGAACATTAAACGTTGTTGTGTACCACAAGGTTTAAGGGTTTTTAGACTCCCTAACTGTGTCAACTATGTCGATCCCCTGTATAAAGAATTAGTTGAATTATTCAAAACTACAGGTGTTTCGCTTATGAAAGCTCTGGTGGTGCAGTACAAAAATGACATTGTCTCTATGAGAAATGATTTAGAGACTTTAGACAAAGATATTAAAATGTCACTGAGCTTTCCTTCTTTCAACAATTTGTTTTGTGGTATAGCTGCTAAAGATGACCGGCACAAGGCTTTTGTTATAGTCAGGAAGCGAGGTAAATTGTCAAGAGATTTAAATTCCTACTGAAATGGCTCAACATATCCACTTAAATCAAACAATTTGAGCCATGGTAGAAAACAGTTATTTTCTGCAGTGACTAGTGGGACTGTTAACAACAATGCCAATAACGATAACAATTTGACTGTGGGGCCTGATATTTCTGTTGGCTCTGGTGCCATTGACAATGTCAGTGGTAATGGTCAAACTAGTCAAAATTCAAACAACAACTTGGCTGTCAGTGGTATTGGTCCTTTTTTGGTGGACTCCACAGGCAACAAAAAGACTCCAAAATTGTCACAACAGGCGGAGAACAAGAACAAAGGAAAGGGGAAAGGTCGGAAAAAGAACTGACTTTTGGCATTGAAATTTTGAATCTTACTGGTGATGAACTTAACCAAGATACTGTTTTTGTGTTAAAACGTGTTTTTTCTTTTACATCTTCGAATACTGTGAATATCGCTAGATTGATAGTTGACCAGGTTATATTTAAGGAAATTAAATCTGAAATTTATTTTTGATAATCTTCCTGAAGTCAGGAGTGAAGTGACAGTTTGCAAGAAAAATAGCACTTACAATCCTGCTCTAAATTCTACCATTCAAGTTTTTGGCACTCTTTGTGAAAGACAGTTTAGAACTTTGACTGTAGGACCTTATGTTTCTAACTTGCCAGAAGGACAAAGAAAGGCCCTGTTTGATTTGAGTAAGAATAAAGAAGTTAGAGTTATGAAAGCTGACAAGGGGGGCTCATTAGTAGTCATGAAGACTACAGTATATGAATCTGCTATGTTAACCTTACTTCATGATGACAAATGTTACAAAGAAGTTACTAGTGAATTTATTCTTAACTGTTTTCAAAGGGTAGATACAATGCTATTTGATTTATTTTGTGAGATTAGCATAGATTTTGACACATGCAGGTTCTTACAGGTTGAATACCCTAAAATGGCAGTTTTGTTCGATATTCCCAAGGTACATAAGGACCGTGTTAGCCCTCCTTTTTGACCTATAGTGTTAGCAGCTCATTCTAAAACTGAGCCTATTTCCATTTGGCTAGATAATATACTTAATCCAGTGGTTCAGAAATCAAAGTTCTATCTGCGTGATTCTTGGCATTTATTAGAATTATTAAGTGAACTTAAAGTTTCTGAAGCTTTTTTCTTTGCCAGTTTAGATGTCACTTCTTTATACACAAGTATAAACCAAGAGGCAGGTTTAGAATACCTGAGAGAATATTTGACACAATGTACATCTCTTGGGAACAACACAGTTAACACTGTTTGTACCCTTATGGAGTTGGTTCTCACCAATAATTTTTTTCAAATTTGGTAGTAGTTTCTTTCAGCAGATATCAGGTGTTGCCATGGGGTCCAGAGTAGCTCCATCTTTTGCCAATATTGTCATAGCCCACTGGGAGTTGAGATTTCTTTATGTTTTGCCTTTTTTAGACAATATTTTGTTCTATAGGCGTTACATAGATGACTTGATCTTTCTCTGGAAGGGCGATTACAGTAGCTTTCTATCCTTTGTGGAGCATCTGAATTGTAGTACCACCTTTCTTAAATTCACAGTTGGAGGTTTGGGTGAGTCTTTAACTTTTGAAACTGTGTCAGTGAATTTCAAGAGTCAAATATTTAGGAAGGCCACCTTTGTTAACCAGTATCTATACAAGGAAAGTTTACATCCTGTCCATATGAAGGGTGGAGTGGTAAAGGATCAATTCATATGCCTCAGTAGGTTGACAACTGAACATTCTGTTTTTCTACATGAGGTAGACAAATTGACACAATTCTTTCGAGAGAGAAGCTATGATTTAGTTTGGCTTAAGAAGATCATTCAGGAAGTATTAGCACTTAGAAACACTTCTGCTTGTCCCATTTTGAGCATTAGGGACACCCTTAGGGAAGTGTCCCCAAGTGTTCAGTGTAAAGACCCTTTTGTTTTTTCTTTAGCTTTTCCCATACCAGTATGTAATGAGCTGGTCTACATCAAGAGAATTTTACTGGATCATTGGCAGGTTATTATGGGAAATATCGAACTCACAAAAATTTGGGGTGGAAGACCACATTTGTCTTACAGGAAGACTACCAGTATTAAGCATATTTTGGAAAACAATAAGATGATGGCTGTGAATTCTACATCTCGGCTTGCTGGTAGTTTTTCCTGTGGAAAATGTAAACAATGTAGATTTATGAGTAATGTGTCCAGTATAGAATTAAAACACATAGGGAGAAGGTTCTGGGCTAAGGATTATTACACCTGTAACACCACCAATGTTGTATACTATGCTAACTGTGATACATGTGATAAATTTTATGTTGGAAAAACTATTAGAGCTTTACATAAAATAATATATGAGCATGTTTTAGCCATTAGAAAAAAAGGATAGAAGTAATGCTTTGGCAGTGCATGCAACAGAATGTTTACTCTTCAATAAATGTTCTTTCTTTGTATTCGAAAGGGTTAATTCTGATCCTTTTACAGGTGACTATAGGACTTTCTTAGAATGTAAAGAAAGTTTGTGGCAAATAGTTTTGGTTGCTGATGAAACTCCAGGCCTCAATGGCACTATCAACATTAAATGTTACTTAGCAATAGCTAGAAATAGGTAGTTCATTACGTTGACTACCTATTATTTTAGTGTACAGTAATGTGTCTTATTTTATTACTTATTACTGTATGTATTTATAATACATCATATTAGATTATTGTATTTAAATTTGTTATTTTATTTATTTATTTTTTACTTTTATAAGTCGTTAGATTTCTTTAAGAATGTCATGTGATTTAATTGACAACAGTTTATAAATACATTTTGAACTGGAAACCTGTTTGTTCTGAAGAAGCTCATTTTGATTAAAGTGAGTGAAAGCGCTTAACTATTAACTCAGTTATGGTCCTGTGTTTGGATTTATTGCTTCCACTGGTGTTCATTCATTTTTTATCTAATGGTGAGGTAAGGCTATCTCTCCCACTCCTGATTGCTACCTTTTGGATATGGGATCCATTCCATGGTTTGTGAGATGTGTGCACGCCACAGCTGCTGCCTCTGTTGTGGGTGAGTGGGCAAATATCATGGACATACTTCTTGGACAGCAGACCATTACTTGGTGTGACATCAAGGACCTGTACTTGATGGAAGGT